>NC_140589.1:1497350452-1497578583 GCF_964204655.1 Triturus cristatus | reverse complement strand
AAATGACTCGCACCTCAGCACTGTGAGGGGAACATATGTGGCTTATAAAACACACATAAACCACGTACAATGGTGTTTGCCACCCAAACATAGCAAATAAAGTGCGGCACAGCTCTCGTGTGTGGGGCTTGGCGCATGCTTGCTTCCCATGGGTATGTTTTCTACCACCCAAAAAGACAATACTGCATGCAAGCAGACGTGCGTTGTAAACTGCCACATGCCAATATTTGTTACATTGTGGTCAGCTTAATTAGGAGTTGCATTGCCTGGCACTCTATGTGGTAGGTATTTTCTCCGCAACTATTTTTCTCACTATGAGCAATATCGCCTGAGGTGGTAACCGGCATGAGTAGTAGATCTACATGCTAGACATGATTATGAGACAAATTAAAAATTAAAACCTTCAGTCTGAGTATCCAGCAGCTGAACAGCCTCCTTGCCTAGTTTATCAGCTTATTTATTTACTTATTTGTACCCTTTCTTTTAAAAATGAAATGTGAACAAGACCCAGCATGGGTAGCATATTGTTTTACAAAGATAACACAGAAGAACAGTTACATCTTCTTTCATAGACACAAAACATCAGTAGAGGACACAAGTGCTAAAATGCAATACCCTGTGGCAAACGAGATAGTAGACATTGTAACAGTGGCAGTAAAAGACAAAGAACATGAGCAGGACTTAGTAAAGCACTTTAATTTAGATATAGTGTAGTAACCTAAGTCAGCAGCATGGACAATACAGGTGGTCTCTTCCATGAACTAAAGAAAACAGTTCCAGAGAAATAATGAGTCCATTACTCACGATAATGGTATTACTCCTGCTCCTACTCCCTCGCCGTCCTTTTTTACCAATGATGCTCAATTGTCTCCAATAGCCCCCTCCCTGCTTGAAATAAAAACACCCCCCTCGTCCTGTACGTAAATAAGCTAAACTAGACATTCAGTTGTTCTGTACTGGGAGGGTGGGAGGGACCTGGAAGGAAGGCTAGGCAGTAGGACTAGGAGTAATGCCATTATCGGTAAGTAACAGATGCATTACCTCCCATACCTCCCGCACCTTCCTTCTTAACCAATGAAACATACCAAGTAAAATGAAAGCTGGACAACTGAGTCATAAACAACAAACTTAATAGAGCCCAGAAGATATACAGCCATTCCTCGATTATCTCCTGGAGGAAAGAATTCTGTGACCCAGCACATTATCCAAATGTTCCAACTCAGCAGTCCCATAGTGACAAACAAATGTGGAAGGAGTGGACCAAGTCACCACCCTACAAATCTCCACCACTGATGTCCGCTGCAATTCAGCTACTGCTCACGCCATACTGCCCCTGAATACCCAGAGGAGAAATCACACCCTTCTCATCATACTCCAAGACCAAAGAAAGTATCTAACTACTTAAAGAAGCAGTAGATGGCTTTTCCTCTATTTTTGCAGGACCAAAATTCACAAATAATTCTTCCCCTTTACGGAACAACGTTACCACATCCATGTACCACAGTAAAGACCGACTCACATCCAAACGATGAAATTACACTCCTCATTTGAGGATGGCTCTGGACAAAGTGCAGGCAGGAACACCTCCTGGCTCACATGAAAATCTGAATCGACTTTAGGCATGAATGAGGGGACCAAAACCAAAACAATCCTGTCATGAAACACCTTATCGCAGTGAAACCTACAAGATAAAGCCCCCATCTCACCCAGGCACCTAGTGGAAGTAATGGCCACCAGAAAAACAAGTTTTGAATGTTAAACGTTTCAAATCAACTCTCTCAAGGGGCTCGAATGGAGGACCAGTCAAAGCTTCCAATAATAACTGCAGATTCCAACTAGGGAAGGAATGTATCACCCTTGGAAGCAAGTTCACCAGCCCCTGGAACAACCTAGGCATCAGCCCCCCTTCATCCTTTGGATTCTGCCAAAATCCACGAAATGCATGAATTGCCACCAACAGAACCCTCAAAGTAACAACTGACAGACCCATGTTAGCACCATCCTGTCAAAACTGCATAACCAGAAACAGAAAAACAGACTGGCTACATAAGGATCCACCCATTTCTTCAAACACCAGTTGGAAAAGGCCTTTCAGTGCCCTGCATAAGAATGCAGAGTAAATGACCTACTTGATGCCTGACACTGGTGTAGGAAGAACTCCTTGGAGGACGGAATCTCTCTGCTTAAAATATCTGCCCGTACATTCTTCTTTACCCAAATGTACAGCGCCCTTAGAGACAGAACATAATTCTGTGCCCACAAGAAAATGTCCAGCACAATCAAGTTCATGGCCTTGGACCTGGTACCCTCTTGCTTGGTGATGTAAGACTTTGTCACCAGATTGTCTGTGTGGACCAGCACCACTTTCCCCTTCAGGATCACCTGAAAATTCACCAGAGCCAGAAGAAGTCTTCAACTCACTCCAAATTCGAAGACCTCTGAGAGTACTGAAGAGATTAGAACCCCTGAACCTGCTGACTGAAGCCAATCCCCCACCCGGAGAGGATGGTGTCCATCCTCACCACCACCGGAGACAGGGAAATCACCTTTACCAGTTGATTCCGCTCCAGCCACCACAACAGATCCCTGTGGACTGGAGCTGCCATCTGGATACGGACCTAAAGATTGTGTGCCCCGGCAACCAGGGGGAGAGAATCCAGTTGACCAGTATGTGGAGGTAAAACCTGGCTCATCAGTTGATGCTGTGATCCTGCACCTGCAACCGATTCACTGCCTGTGGTGATTCCTGAGTCACCAAAGACCGCACATGATCCTGCAAGCTGACCAACCTCCTATTTGAGAGCGGCACTAGCCCTCTGAGAGTCAGAAAACTTGCTCTGATGAATACTATGTCCTGGGGCGGATCCAAAGATGACGTCTCCCAATTTATCAAAAATCTGTGCCCCTGTAGGACCTGCAACACTCTTTTCAAATGAACACCCAACTGCGACTCACTTGGGGACTATATCAAGAGACATCACCAGAGTCAGAACCTGGGGTGATGACTTGAGCCCAAAAGGAGGAACACAAAACTGGAAATATTTGTCCCCTATTGCAAAATGGAGAAACCATTGAGAGGGAACTGTGATAAGGAATTGCAGGTTGGCATCCTGCATATCCATTGACACCACAAAATCTCCTGGACCTATCAGAGGAATAATCGCCTGAACTGTCAACATTCGAAAATGAACATATTTTATCCATGAATTGACCCATTTGAGATCCAGAAATGCCATAATGCACCTGACACCTTCTGGATCAGAAACAAGATGGAATAGGCTCCTTAACCTGGCTCTGTAGAGGTACCCTGCAGAAGGCCCCTTTTGTCAACAAGTCCTTGGAGATAATGGCAGGGAATTGCTCCCCAAAGCGCTCGACCCTCAAACTGACTTTTCATCAAGTTGGCCTTCTCCCCATGGTCTGCCTTCCACTGCCTCAGCCATAGGGACCTCGTGGATACAATCAAAGCCCCAATGGACATACCTGAAGAACATATAATGTCTGCAACCAACCTCACATGCTGCACCATAGTTGCCAACAGATCAGAGCACTCAGCACCCTCCTGAATGGCCACAGCCAGCTTATAGAAGTCCAGCACCAAGGATTGCACCGAACATGCAGAACATTCTAAACTCTAAACTCCCTCTTAATACTAGAGTCAGCCTTCCTATCCATGGCATCAGTGAGAGTACAGTCCTCCAGGTTAAGGCCCGTCTTTCCAATCAGGGTAGTCAGAACAGAGTCCAGACGTACTCACTCAGGAAGGGAGTCCTCCTCCTCTAACAGATACAATCTCTGGGATCTGAATCTTACCGACATCCTTTGAGTCCCTTATTACCATATCCCTAACAGGGCCTTGAAAGGGGGTGGCAAAACTAGAGGGCATAACATATTGGGGAGACAGAGCATTCCCTTCCTCTGCTGCCTGAAAAGATGGAAAATCCAAGTTTTCCCTCACATGGTCCCGAATGTCCCACAACTCCTCTCGGGAAACATACTTCCCATTTGAGGAAGTAGATTTAGCCTCCAAATCTGAGGTCAAAGAATTATTGTCCACTACCAAAGTCTTAGGCTTGGCTGGTTTGACAGGCTGAGCGCAGGATGAGCCTGAACGGCTCTCACCCCAACTACATCAATCATGTCTTGCACATCTTCCCTAGACATGAGAGGTGCATTCCACCCTCCTGGACTCCAAGTGTTATGAGCCCTCTTGTGGGGGAGAGAAATATTCTCCTCTGAGGAAGAAGTAATTGACAACACATGCTTTGGTTTATTAGCTCTCTTCCCCTCCTATCATACTTAAATGACACAAAATCTACCCGGGCTTCTTAAATAGAGGGAACAAATCCCAACCTAAACCAATGGGTTAATTCCAGCAGAGCCAAGCCATGGCCACAGTCCCCACAATTCCCCCAAAACGTGGCAAGAAAAACGGGCTCAAACCCGTTCCTACCACCTTCTCCACTCGAAAAAGGCCTCTACTCGCATGATGTTATTGTATTTTTTTGACCCTGAGAGAAGAAAAGCAGATGCCTGGAAGGCTGCTTTGAAGTTAGGCAAATGGAAATTGTGGATACTTGGTAAAATGGACATTCGGTGGCTGGCTCCTAATAATACTGGGGATTGAATCACTCATCCAAAACCATCTTCAGAAATAAAAAGTTTGATTCCTCTGGGGAATCAGATCGGCTAATGTGCACCCTTGATGAGGGGATTTATGTGATCTTGAAGGTTCTGATTTGTGTTTTGTTAGTTTGAACCATGGTTTATTAAGTCAGGATACAGTAAATAAAAAGAAAGGTGTGCATAAACAATATTCCAGAAATACATAGGAGCATAATCTAAAACGTTAAAGAAAACATTAAAAAGTATCGTTATCTCAATGTGAGAAAAAGAAAAACAATATATTAGCTAAATGAAAATAGCGGGGGCGTGGCCAAGATGGCGGGGTGAGCGGACGCTTCCTCCCGTAGCTCCTCCGGCCCGGCCAAGCTTGAGCCCTTTTCTTACGCTTTTCTCCCCCCGCTGAGGCTCAGCGTGTGAGAGGAGTGCGGCGGAGCACCTGGCGCGCACGTTGTTGTCGCTTTGGTTCGGATCGCCTCGAGGGAAGTCCCCCAAAAGTCCGATCGAGTTCGAGGAGCGACGGAGGGCCTGGGAGGCGGAGCGCATCGGAGTGCTGTCCGGGCGCCTCGGCTGGGCCTGGTGCTGAAAGCTGCGATCTGGAGGAAGTCTGACCCGTCGCTCGACGGAGGGTGAAGGAGCTCTGCGGGCTGGGAACCGGCGGTGCGGAAGACTTAGGACGGGTGCTTTGGCACTCAGACTTGTGTCGGCGACACTTCGCACTGTGTGGGCCCCTGTCCCTTGGCCGAAGTACGGCGGACTCTCTGTTGGGGTCGGACCATCTGGGCCCTTGCGTGTGACAGACTGAAACCGGCGGTGGAACTTATCTGATCGCTGTGCGTTTAGGGGGCCCCGGTGGTGTCGCCGGGCCTGGTCGTTCTGCCCTGCCCCGCCCTGCCGCCATTTTGTCCCCGAGGGATCAGTGGTGTTGGCCTTCACCGGAGCCCTTGCTGGTGAATGTATGTGACCGTCACTGCTGCCGGGCTGACTCTCTGAGGGACGTGCTGATGAGGAGCCCCCCACTGTAGCTTCCATTGCTGTCTCGGATGGGCACCCGCGGCTGGCGGTGACCGGACTGAACCGCCATCTTGTCGCCTGTGACGCAGCGATTCTGCTTGCGGGGGGACCCCCACGTCGAGCGCTTGCCAGCGGCTGGGCATCCCTGGGGCGGCTGGACCTGTGCCCACCCGTCGACCGCAGTGTTTGCGATGACTGGAAGAGGCGGCTCGAAGAAGGGGGACCGCACCCTGCCGGACATGCTTGGCAGGGCCCAGCAACTGCGGGACAGAACACAGCCCTCGCCGGGGTCTTCCCGGGCCTCGGCGGATGTGACTGGGGGGGAGCCACCGGTCACGAGGTCCTTTATGGAAGAACTGTTTAGCTCCCTCAAAGAGGACTTCCAGACACTGAAGCGGGAAGTGGCCAGCGAGGTCCGGGAAGTGCGTAGGGAAGTGGAGGGCCTTGGCGAGCGCGTTGAAACGGTGGAGACGGAGGCCCAACGCCGGGATGAGGAGGTGGTCCATCTTCAACAGGACGTTCTCCGCCTCCGGGAGCAGTGTGTTGAGCTCCAGGCCCACTCTGAGGACCTTGAGAACAGGTCACGGAGGAACAACATTCGAGTGCGTGGTGTGCCGTCCGCAGACGAGGGGTCCGATCTGGGGGGCTACCTGCAGGACCTGTTCCGAGAGATCCTGGGGGAAGCTGCGGACTTCCCTATTCGCATTGATAGGGCACATAGGGTTGGCCGGCAGCGCCAGTCATCGGCACCTCCGCCGGATATTTTGGCTTTCCTGCCCGACTTCCCGCTGAAGGAACGCATCATGACTGAGGCCCGCAGGAAACAGCCCCTGACTTTCCGGGAGCGGCCTGTGGCGCTTTATCAGGACCTCTCCGCCATCACGCTGCAGAAACGCAGGTCCTTCAGGATTGCCACTGACTTTTTGCGCGAACACGAGACGCCGTACTCTTGGGGACATCCCTTCCGCCTGATCTTCCGGTGGAATGGGGTGCTACATCAGCTACGCTCCTTGCAGGACATTTGTGGGGTCCTGGGGCTTACGGCGGCGGAGGAGGAAGGGGCTACACCGTCGTGGAGGCCCTCGGAGAGACGGAGCCGGCGGAGGTCGACGAGGCGACGATCGGTGGCCAGCGCAGGGCGTCCTGATTCCCCTACCATCAGGGCGGACATGGCCGACGCATTGAGGGCGGCGGCCAGGGACTCGGCCGGCTCCACCGGCGTGGCCTTGACGGCCTAACACTCACTCCGGGGGGGAGATGCCTCTAGCTTCTTTAAATGCTGGGTATGGGGCGGGGGGGTCGGGAGGGAGCGGATGGAGGTGAGTGGCTGGACGTCCACTTCGTTTTTTTCTACGGACTTGCCCGTTTTGGGGCTTGACTGGAACAATGGGGTGTTTAAGTTTGCATTTGGCTAGTTGCCAGGGTTGTGTTTTGGGTGGGTGTAGGGGTTGTTCTGGGGTTAGGGAGGTTCCGTCCGATGTCGTCCGTGCCCACGCTTGGTCTGTTTTGGCTTGTCCCGCACGACTGCCCCGCGCGCCCCGCCCGCTGATCCCCTGCCCATTGCACGGCGTCCCTGATCCCCGGGAGGAATGTCGGCCCTAAAGGTAGTGACCCTTAATGTTCAGGGTCTGAATAACCCTGTGAAGCGCAGAGCGATCTTATCTTTGCTGGAGGGGACGAAGGCGGACATTTGCCTCTTGCAGGAGACCCACTTATTGTCCCGGGATTGCCATAGGCTGCGCTCTGCTAAGTTCCCTACCCAGTTCTTCTCCTCGGCAGCGAACAAGACGGCGGGGGTGGCCATTCTTCTAGCGAACTCCTTTAGGGGGGAGGTTTTGTACAAGTGTGCTGAACAGAAGGGGAGGCTTCTTGCGTATCGCATGCGCTTAGGAGGCATAGCGTTTACAGTCGGTTCCGTTTATAGCCCAAATGACCACCAAGAGCGTTTCCTGGACTCCGTGTTAGTGGATGTCACTGCTTCTCCCGACCGCCACGTCATTTTGGGGGGAGACCTTAATATCGTCTTCGATTCTGTGATGGACAGATCGGCGCAGCGCTCCCCGCAGACGGGGGAACTGTCCCAGGCTGTGAAGGCCCGGATTGCGGAAATGGACTTACACGACCTTTGGCGCTCCATGCACCCCACTGATAGGGACTACTCTTACTTTTCACACGCACACGGAACCTACTCACGGCTGGACTATCTTCTGGTGAGTGGACCGATGCGCGCTGCCGCCACGGCGGCGGACATTGGGGTCCTGACCCTGTCTGACCATTCACCAGTCGCCGGCGTTTTCAAGTGGCCGGCGGCCTCCCCCTCTAGGGGGGTGTGGCGCCTTCGGGATACCCTTTTACACAAAAAGTCTGTAGTGAAGCGCATTGGGGAGGTCATACAGGATTACCTGACTCACAATAGCAACACCGACACTTCACAAGCGACACAGTGGGCGGCATTGAAGGCGGTCCTCCGGGGGGAATTTATTTCCATCTCCTCAGCCGAAAATAGGGAGCGGCAACGGAAAAGGGACGAGCTGACCGTTCAGGTCCGGGAGCTTGAGCAGGTCCACCGCCGCACGGGGGCGCCAAGGGTGTGGAGGCAGTTGAAGGCTGCGAGGAAGCTCCTGTCGGCACTGGATCTTGATAGGGCGGAGTATGCAGCCTTGCGCTTGAAGCATGCCTTCTACACTGGGGGGGACAAATGTGGTAAGCTCCTAGCACACCGGCTCCGGGTCACGCAGCAGCGTAGCGTCGTGAGGGAACTGGTTGTTACGGACGGGGTGGTCGTCTCCGGGGACGCAGAGGTAGCGGAATCTTTCCGCGGCTTCTACGACGCGCTGTATGCTGAGGAGCCCTCCTCGCCGCGGGATGCCGAAGGCTATTTGGAGTCAGTGACCCTTCCGGTGCTGGATCCTGCTCAGGCGGACCACCTGGAGCGGGATATCCATGTTGAGGAAGTGATTTCCGCTATCGCGCGGCTGAAGCATGGTAAGGCCCCGGGCCCGGACGGGTACACGTCTCTGTTTTACAAGACTTTTTGCACGGCTGTGGCCCCTGTCCTTACTCGGCTATTTAATTCCTTCTCCGAACCGGGAGCCATCCCACCGGATCTCCTGAGGGCGACGGTCTCGGTGATCCCGAAACCTGGGAAGGACCGGGCCTTCTGCGGTTCGTATCGACCCATCTCGCTTTTAAATGTCGACCTCAAGTTGTATACGGGGATTCTAGCGTCCAGGCTGGGTCCATGCCTCCCCGGATTGGTGGAGGCGGACCAGGCTGGCTTTGTACCCGGCAGACAGACAGTTGACAATACCAAGCGGGTGACGCATGTTCTGGAGAAGGCCTCGCGGATCCCGGGGGAGCGGATGTTGCTGTCCGTTGATGCGGAGAAGGCCTTCGACAGAGTTCACTGGCCGTATCTCAAGCTGGTTCTCAAGAAATTGGGAATCGGTGATAAGTTCCGCACCATGGTATTCAACTGTTACAAGCATCCTTCAGCGTCGGTGCGGGTCAACGGGTGTAGCTCCGGTGGATTTGCTATCGAACGCGGCACGAGGCAGGGCTGCCCCCTCTCGCCGCTTTTGTTTGCCCTCTACATGGAGCCGTTTGCTCAGAGGATTCGCAACAACCCGGATGCTATTGGGGTCCAGATGGGCCAGTATGTCCACACGGTTAGTCTCTATGCGGACGATGTCCTGTTGACCTTGGACGACCCTAGGAGGTCGCTGCCTGCTTGCCTCCAGGAACTGGACGCCTTTGCACGTGTGGCCGGCTTCAAAATGAATATGAGCAAGTCGGTGGCGTTAGACGTGTCCCTGGCTGCGGATACCAGGAGGGACCTTCAGCGACTCTTCCCCATGCAGTGGTCCTCTTCCACGGTGCCATACCTGGGGATTCTGTTGGCGCCCACATTGCCGGAGATGGTTACGGCCAATTATACCTCCCTCAGCAGGAAGATCAAGGAGGAGCTTGGCCGCTGGAGCAAGGGCCTACTGTCCTGGCTGGGGCGCATCGCGGCGGTTAAGATGACGGTGTTGCCCCAGATACTGTATCTTTTTCGGGCCCTACCTCTCCAGCCCCCGGTGGGCTGGATACGACAAATGCAGGCTGACATCTCCCGCTTTGTCTGGCAGGGCCGCAAGCCACGGATGAAGAGGGTCCTCTCCACGCTTGCTCCGGAGGCGGGGGGTCTCGGTATTCCGGACCTCCGTAAGTACTTTCAGGCGGCACAGCTGCGATATCTGGTGGAGTGGAGCAGGTGGGAGTCCGACAAACACTGGCTCTTTCAAGACCAGGCAGTGGCCGGCCGCACCTTACAAGAGGTTCCATTCTTGCGCCGCGCGCATCGCCCCCTAACCTTTACGCCTCTTTTGTTACGCGGGTCCCCCTGAGGGTGTGGGATGCAGTCTGCGAGGCTCGGGGCCTCACCACCTTCCCTTCGCCGTTCACACCCATAGTGGGCAACCCGGACTTCTCCCCAGGGATGGAGCCGGGAGTTTTTTCCCATTGGGTGCATGCGGGCTGCAGGGTGCTTTCCAGATCTATGGACCGGAGGGCGTGATTCCTTTTCAGCAACTCCGCCAGGAATTCGGCCTGACGGAGCTGGACAGATTGCGCTACATGCAGGTTCGGCATTGGGCCCTCCAGCCCCAGGTGCGTGACACCGCTGCTCGTCAAATTACACCGTATGAGAGGTGGCTGGCTACCCGGACCTCCGACGCTAAGCTAATTACCGATCTGTACAAGTGCCTACAACCCCCGCCGTTTCACTATTATAACCCGGGGAGGGAGCGCTGGCACAGAGAATTGGGTAGGACACTCAGCCACAAGGAATGGGACAAAATTGCGTATCGGGCGCGGCACTCTGCATATCATACGGGCCTTACGGAGACCTTTACTAAGGTGTCCACTTACTGGTACTACACCCCGGAGAGACTGTATGAAATGCATAAACACACTGACAAGGGGTGCTGGCGGGGCTGCGGGCAGGAGGGTACCCTCTCACACATTCTTTGGGATTGCCCCGTGCTGACCGCTTACTGGAAGGAAGTTTTGGACGAGGTGGATAAGCACTTTGGGATAGAGCTGCCGCGCTTCCCGGCGTATGTCCTGCTGGGCCTCCCCAATGACCTAATGTACCCACTGAAGTCCCGCAGGGGTGGGCAGATCGCGATTGCGCTGGGGTCTGCGGTCCAGAACATCCTTATCCACTGGCGCACCACCACTGTCCCCTCCATTACGGGTTGGTTGCATAGGCTCTGGCATGTGCTGGGAATGGAGAAGTTGTCGCTTACGGTGGCGGGGGAGATAGACCAATATGAAGAGCTGTGGCAACCCTTTCTAGCGCTGCTGTCCACCGAATTCCGGGAGCTCACCTGTCCGAGGTATCTTAGGCTTCTTAGGCTGACGCCGCCGGTGATCCCGGCGGACTAGATCACATGTGAGGCGGGGTCCTCGGGGGGGGGGTGTGTGGGGCTTTTTGGGGCGGATAAATCTGGCGCGGGACCATAGGACGGGGGGGTTGGGGTATTGTGTGTTTTTTTTCCCCCTCCTGTCTTTACTGGGGGATGAGGGATGGGGGGGGTGGATTGTGCCTTGTTGAGTTGCTGCTGGCTTTCATTGCTCAGATTTGGGGTGTTGGATATGCACGCAGGGATCCCACAGATTGCATTTCTTGCCTTTCATTTACTGTGCTTTTCCTCTGGACCACCGAGCTATCCTTCGCCAACCCTCTTGAGTTGCACCTTTTTCTTTTACTGTATTATATGTACCCTAACCTCCTATCCCCCTCCCCCATGGTTTGTTTTGTTTCAATAAAAACGTTTTAAACATAAATGAAAATAGCACTACTATAGCAAAACATCATAAACATTTCTAATAAATAAATACAGACTGTGACCTTGAAAGGGAGGAAATATATGTGAGGATTAAGAAAACAGGAGATTAAGTAACATGTTTATCGAGAAAGCATTACTGTTGCTTGTGTATCTCTGTAGATTTCAAACAATTGGTGTCAATACACCTCATTATTTGAGATAGATACAGCGTGATTGGAGACCACAAATTGGATTGGGAAACAGCAAGAGAAGGTGGTCACACATAGGCATTATCAAGTCGATGGTTGTAGCAAACACTGTACTACCAAGCTTTAAAAGACACATCTGAAGCATTTTTCCAATTTTTTTGTGATTTGTGGAAAGGCGAGCGTTATCAGCGTTTCAACCAAATGGGTGTCAAATGAGCAGGTGAACCATATGTCAGCTAAACTACCTTAAAATGCATGACTAGTGTGAAAGGGAAAATCTGTGTCAAATATGCAATTTAGTTGATTCCAAATTTAAGCCAGAAAGGATTAATAGTTGGACAAAGGAAGAGCATATGCATAAGGCCCACTTTATAATTTTTGCATGACCAGTATTTTGTTTCACATTGAACACCAAATCTGGAGAGGGTAGTAGTTGTCATTAGCATTCTATCATAGATAAAATGTGAAGTCTGTATAGAGCTGGCATTGCACGAGAATTTATGAAGTTTAGTTCACAGTTTATTCCAAATTACTATAGACCAGGAAGTATTCATGTCTATTTTCTAAGTTAATTACATTTTCGATTTAGAACACGTAGACGTGTTAGTTTTAAGGTACTTATAAATATGAGCACCATTAGGACCGGAACCTAACAGTGTTGCAAATATATTGCCTGTAGTTGGTTGAGTGGAAATATCGGTCAGAAAAGAAAGTGCATTCAAGATGACGGTACATAACAGTTGATATATCATATGAAAAGAGAGGCAAGGGATTTGCAATTGTGAAAAAGACATAAGAAGATTGTTGCGGAACAGCTATGTACCCAATAAGACCTTTTGAGTACAGTAGAGTGACCTGCCATTCATTTTAACGTGTTTGTTATGTCAAATTGTAGAATTTAGTAAATCCTGTTTTGTTGAGATAGAAGGACAAGAAATTGGTTAGAAGAGTCTCCATGTTTTCTTAATGATAGCAGACACTCAATAAGAGGGTTTCTGTGAAAAAAGTTGTGCATTCTTCAAAAGGAAAAGTGTTTTTTTCTACGTTTTCTTAGATAGGGTATAAGGGGGAGTCACAATTCATTAACCAAACGGCAGATTGTTTACATACAAAGGTATCTGAATATTTTTGAAAGTCAGGAAAATTTGTGTCTGCTTTAGATCTGGGTCATTTTAATCATGCAAGTGATAGTCATCTTTTTTTCTGAATCCATGAGAATCTTGATTAGAGGGAATGTATCTTTTTTTAAAAGGTACCAGGAAAATGAATAGTGATCATGGATAAGAGAAAGAGGAGTAACAGGGTAAACCTGATTTCAATTGTGTCCATCCTGTCCTACCATGATAAAAATAGCAGATTCAATTTTTCAAACTTGGTTTTAATTTTGTCCAGTGAATTGGATGCATTCAGTTTACAGTGTCTTTAGTGGAGGGAACAAACCATAAACCTAATTACTTAATTTTTGTAGGGCTCCATTAAAAGGATATCTGTTGAAACATATGCTTTTGACAGACTTTATTTAGTAGTAACATGTTCCACTTGTCAATATTAAGCCTACATTCTGAGAGTATGGAAAAAGCTGCAACCTCTTGCAAGAAGGCCGGAACAGTATATTCAGAATTAGCAACATATGGAAGAATTGTATCTCATAAACAGAAAAAACCTTGAAGGGACATATTGTGTCAGAGGCTGGAAAGAAAAGGCTGTAAAGTCAAGACAGTAAAGGTTGAGAAAGGGCATTCTTGTCTATCTCCTCTAGATAAAGAAAAGTAAGGGGAGCACAATCAATTTTGAAATAAAGAGACAGAAAGCAGCAACCAAATATAGTTTATCAACCGTTAACCAAACCCAAACCAGCTAGGGGTAGAGAACTTAAATCCCAGTTCATTCTGTCAAAAGTTTTTTCTGCATATAATATTGCAGGTAAAGGATAAGGTTTATTAGTGGCTTTCTCAATAATATTAAAAAAGCACTCGAGTATTATCTGACATCTGATAATCTCCAACAAAAACTGTCTGTTCTTTATCTAATAATTTTGGGAGGAGATGATCCATATGCAATGCAAGAATCTTAGCAAAGATTTTATAATCCACATTCACTAGTGAGATTAGTCTATAGCTCTTACAGTGCCTGTGATATCTGCCTTCCTTTGGAATGAAACAAACAATTGGTTCTGTCGGGTGTGTACTATTTCTTAGAACATTGGATCAATCATAGGTTAATTCACATAAAGGACAAATTCTCATAAGCAACACACATAGAGACCAAAGGAGGGGGTAATTGAAATTTTTTATAAATTACGTCATTTATAAATCCCCACATTCAATTTGTATGGCTGTCACGACAAAGGGTAAACTGTAATTTGTGACAAAGTGAGAAGAGGTGCTCAGTGCTGTGGTGAGGTGCGTAATATATACAAAGTGACTTTCGTGGTATTGACGTTTCTTGGATAAAAGGCCAGAATACAACGGCTGTTTGAATAGTTCTGTAGATTGAATAAATGGGTCTTTATACAGAGACTTTCAGCTGGTCCAGGGAATATGTCGACGTTTCAACCCAGGATGGCATTACTGTCTTAGTCAATACGGGTCTTCATCAGGACAAGGACAATGGGGACAGCCTGGGGAATAGTAATGTATAAGGTCAGGTGTGTTGAGGTGAAAGACTGAATAAATCAAGGCTAGTAGGGTAAGGACTCACCTACCAGGGCCCGGGGTAATTCAGAGGGCGGGTGTGTACGCAGTAACAATGGTGTACTGCAAGAATTCTTCCAATTGGGTTTCCTAATTGGTAAAGCAAGCATTGTTTAGATCTAAAATACTTAGAAGATCTGTGATTCAATTAAACATTACATCGAGTCAGAATCGTGATATCTGCCGACTCACCCAATGAAGGGAATCGGCTCCTGTCTTCTAAAAGTAAAAGATCAGTGTGGTGAAGGGTCACAGGCAATCGTCCTGTCTCCTGTGATCATGAAGATCACTATGCGATTCTGTGAAGAAGAGGTTGGAAGGGGATTAATCACCTATTGTAAGAATCGCATCAAAATGGTAGCGCCACATTCAGTTAGTTCACAGCGCTTACCTAAGTGAAACCGGGAAAAACGAATTATTCCGGTCCGCGGGTGCAGGCAAACGTCCTCGCTACTCAAGCTGCGTCCACGAGTGTGCCGATGGACGTCTGTTTCATAGTTGGTCAGAGCGCGTGAACGTGGCGTGTGTGATCGCCTCCAGGGCTCGTTGCTAGGCAACCTGCTACGCGTATGACGTCCCACCGTCATGCGAGTCAGGAGAGGTGAAGCAGTAGCGTCCGGGTCTCGTTGCTAAGAGACCGGCTACGTAATGGACACGGCTCCGTGTGTGCTTGTAGCAAGAGGCGTAATCAGTTAATTAATTAATGGGTGGTTTAGGCTCATTCAAGTGGGAGGGACAGTATTGAACTATACAATGTTACGAGCGGCTCTGAGCAGTGTAGACTCTCTTTAATGGCGTAATGTACCACCCGATTGAATCAAGGTCAGGACAACACTGTAGGGCGAACGTACTCGAAGTGAACCAATCATGCATATAAAACAATGCCATAAGCGATGTATTAAATCACAGTTAAAACAAAACTTTTGGATTCTGGATTACTGCATTACATCGATAACAATGAGTGTTATATGGTGAGTTGGCTATACACTGTGATTAATGCAATTGTGTTCATAGTTGAGGTCAGAACATGAATAGCTAGGTGACTCAAAATTACTCTAGAGAAAAACATACTCATTTGGCATATGTATAGTGCATACAGGTAATAGGACATGGGAGATCCCAAATTTAAAGTTGTCCCATTTGCCTAGCGGTCTCTTCAGTCTCGTTCAACCCGTTATGAACAGAGTTGAGTGAATGAATCCATCTGCATTCTTTGTAATTTAGGACCCCAGATAGTGAGCCGCCTCTAGCATTGGGACTGATCTTTTCTATAATCCACCATTTTATGCTGTTGGGAGAGTGATTATGTGTCGTGAAATGCTCAACCATGGGTGCTCCCTGTACTTTACATCTTATTCTACTCATGTGTTGAAGAATTCTAGCCTTAGCTTTCTGAATGGTTTGCCCAACATACATCAGGCCACAGGGGCAAAGGATGGCATATATTACGTGGGAGCTATTGCAGTTGGTGAAGAACGGTAGCTTGTACGTTTTGTTGTTATACGTGAAGGTCGTGCCTTCTTGACATTGGTCACAGGCCTTACACTGTCCACATTTGTAGTGCCCACTGAGCGGTGAGAGTCCAAAGTAGTTTCTTAATCCTTGTTGCCTCGGTGGTTCTAAGAATGCTCTGACAACCGTGTTCTTGATATTTTTACCTCTCTTGAAGGCAAAGATCGGGTCTTGCTTGGTCTCTAGCTCACTCGCAACCAGGTTCCAATATTTTTTCACGATCTTTTTGATGTCATTACTCTTGGTGTTGAAAGTCGTTACACAGACGATGTTGTCCGATTTTGTATCTTTATCCTTAACCTCCAAAAGTTGCTCACGTGGGCAATACCATGCTCGTTTTTTCGCTCTTTTGAGGAGTCCAGTTGGGTAGCCTCTTTCCTTTAAGCGACTCACGAGATTATCTGCTTCTTTGAAGAAATCCAGTCGCCTCGTGCAATTTCTTCTCAGTCTGAGGAATTGCCCGTAGGGCAAATTATCTCTCAGGTTGCGTGGGTGATGCGAGTTGTACATCAACAGTGTGTTTCTCTCCATGGGTTTTCGGTAGAGGCCGCAGTACAACAGACCTTCCTGGACTCGAAACGTGAGATCCAAGAAATCTATTGACTCATTGTTACTCGTCATAGTGAATTGAATATCACTTGATCTGGCATTTAGCCAGACATGAAATCCATTTAGCTCATTTAGGTCACCAGACCAAACCATTATCACGTCGTCGATATAACGTTTCCATATCGCGATCTGGTCAAGGTATGGATTTTCATCACAATACAAATGTTCCTCTTCAAAATGATCCATAAAGATATTGGCCAGGCTCGGCGCATAGGTAGCTCCCATCGCTACGCCCTTGCACTGGAAATAAAACTGTTTCTTGAAGATGAAATAGTTCTTTTTCATGGCGATTTCTAGAAGCGAGATCAGAAAGTCAGTGGGGATCCAGTGGGGTCTCAATCGCTCGTCTAGTGTGTATTTCATGACATCCAAGGCTTTGTCCTGTGGAATAGATGTGTAGAGGGAAGATACATCGAGTGTTACAAGAAGCTGCTTATGCGTATCAAAGGCCTGTCCTTCCAGAAGTTGAATGATATGCATAGAGTCCCTCACGAAGGATTTAGTCTTTGGGACGAACGGCTGTAAGAAATGGTCAATGAACTGGTTCAGTGGTTCCAAAATTGAGCCACAGCCGGACACAATCGGTCTTCCCGGTGGTTTTACTATCCGCTTATGCACTTTAGGAAGTGTGTAGATTGTCGGAATCCGTGGTTCCTTTTTGTTTAGGAAGTCATGTTCATGTTGACTGAGGAATCCGGAATTCATTCCTTCCTTGGTTACGTTCTCTATCATGACTTTAATAGTAAGCGTAGGATCACGCGGAGTTGGTTGGTAACTCTCTCGGTCGCCCAATTGAAGTTCTATCTCTTCTACATAATCACAGGTGTTCTGTAACACCACGGCACCACCCTTGTCGGCCGCTTTGATGACAATAGAATCGTTGTTGCGCATTGAGCTAAGGGCGAGTCTTTCTTCCTTGCTAATGTTGAATTGAATATATTTTCTTTCGTCCAACAGATGCATAGCTTCTTGTAGAACAATCTTCTCAAATGCCAATATCTTTTCACTCATCAGATAGGAACCCGGTGTAAAGGTGGAGACCGGTCTGAAGCTTGTGGCGGTTGTTCTCGGATTATAGATATTTTTGCTAAAATAGTATTTTAGTCTGATCTTCCGAAAGAATTTCTGAAGTTCAAGTTTTACTTGAAACGAGTCAGGTATAACAGTCGGCACGAATGAGAGCCCCTTGGCAAGGACGTTTCTCTCGGCATTGGACATTAAGTGAGAGGGGCTCTCATTCGTGCCGACTGTTATACCTGACTCGTTTCAAGTAAAACTTTAACTTCAGAAATTCTTTCGGAAGATCAGACTAAAATATCTATAATCCGAGAACAACCGGATTCCTCAGTCAACATGAACATGACTTCCTAAACAAAAAGGAACCACGGATTCCGACAATCTACACACTTCCTAAAGTGCATAAGCGGATAGTAAAACCACCGGGAAGACCGATTGTGTCCGGCTGTGGCTCAATTTTGGAACCACTGAACCAGTTCATTGACCATTTCTTACAGCCGTTCGTCCCAAAGACTAAATCCTTCGTGAGGGACTCTATGCATATCATTCAACTTCTGGAAGGACAGGCCTTTGATACGCATAAGCAGCTTCTTGTAACACTCGATGTATCTTCCCTCTACACATCTATTCCACAGGACAAAGCCTTGGATGTCATGAAATACACACTAGACGAGCGACTGAGACCCCACTGGATCCCCACTGACTTTCTGATCTCGCTTCTAGAAATCGCCATGAAAAAGAACTATTTCATCTTCAAGAAACAGTTTTATTTCCAGTGCAAGGGCGTAGCGATGGGAGCTACCTATGCGCCGAGCCTGGCCAATATCTTTATGGATCATTTTGAAGAGGAACATTTGTATTGTGATGAAAATCCATACCTTGACCAGATCGCGATATGGAAACGTTATATCGACGACGTGATAATGGTTTGGTCTGGTGACCTAAATGAGCTAAATGGATTTCATGTCTGGCTAAATGCCAGATCAAGTGATATTCAATTCACTATGACGAGTAACAATGAGTCAATAGATTTCTTGGATCTCACGTTTCGAGTCCAGGAAGGTCTGTTGTACTGCGACCTCTACCGAAAACCCATGGAGAGAAACACACTGTTGATGTACAACTCGCATCACCCACGCAACCTGAGAGATAATTTGCCCTACGGGCAATTCCTCAAACTGAGAAGAAATTGCACGAGGCGACTGGATTTCTTCAAAGAAGCAGATAATCTCGTGAGTCGCTTAAAGGAAAGAGGCTACCCAACTGGACTCCTCAAAAGAGCGAAAAAACGAGCATGGTATTGCCCACGTGAGCAACTTTTGGAGGTTAAGGATAAAGATACAAAATCGGGCAACATCGTCTGTGTAACGACTTTCAACACCAAGAGTAATGACATCAAAAAGATCGTGAAAAAATATTGGAACCTGGTTGCGAGTGAGCTAGAGACCAAGCAAGACCCGATCTTTGCCTTCAAGAGAGGTAAAAATATCAAGAACACGGTTGTCAGAGCATTCTTAGAACCACCGAGGCAACAAGGATTAAGAAACTACTTTGGACTCTCACCGCTCAGTGGGCACTACAAATGTGGACAGTGTAAGGCCTGTGACCAATGTCAAGAAGGCACGACCTTCACGTATAACAACAAAACGTACAAGCTACCGTTCTTCACCAACTGCAATAGCTCCCACGTAATATATGCCATCCTTTGCCCCTGTGGCCTGATGTATGTTGGGCAAACCATTCAGAAAGCTAAGGCTAGAATTCTTCAACACATGAGTAGAATAAGATGTAAAGTACAGGGAGCACCCATGGTTGAGCATTTCACGACACATAATCACTCTCCCAACAGCATAAAATGGTGGATTATAGAAAAGATCAGTCCCAATGCTAGAGGCGGCTCACTATCTGGGGTCCTAAATTACAAAGAATGCAGATGGATTCATTCACTCAACTCTGTTCATAACGGGTTGAACGAGACTGAAGAGACCGATAGGCAAATGGGACAACTTTAAATTTGGGATCTCCCATGTCCTATTACCTGTATGCACTATACATATGCCAAATGAGTATGTTGTTCTCTAGAGTAATTTTGAGTCACCTAGCTATTCATGTTCTGACCTCAACTATGAACACAATTGCATTAATCACAGTGTATAGCCAACTCACCATATAACACTCATTGTTATCGATGTAATGCAGTAATCCAGAATCCAAAAGTTTTGTTTTAACTGTGATTTAATACATCGCTTATGGCATTGTTTTGTATGCATGATTGGTTCACTTCGAGTACGTTCGCCCTACAGTGTTGTCCTGACCTTGATTCAATCGGGTGGTACATTACGCCATTAAAGAGAGTCTACACTGCTCAGAGCCGCTCGTAACATTGTATAGTTCAATACTGTCCCTCCCACTTGAATGAGCCTAAACCACCCATTAATTAATTAACTGATTACGCCTCTTGCTGCAAGCACACACGGAGCCGTGTCCATTACGTAGCCGGTCTCTTAGCAACGAGACCCGGACGCTACTGCTTCACCTCTCCTGACTCGCATGACGGTGGGACGTCATACACGTAGCAGGTTGCCTAGCAACGAGCCCTGGAGGCGATCACACACGCCACGTTCACGCGCTCTGCCCAACTATGAAACAGACGTCCATCGGCACACTCGTGGACGCAGCTTGAGTAGCGAGGACGTTTGCCTGCACCCGCGGACCGGAATAATTCGTTTTTCCGGGTTTCACTTAGGTAAGCGCTGTGAACTAACTGAATGTGGCGCTACCATTTTGATGCGATTCTTACAATAGGTGATTAATCCCCTTCCAACCTCTTCTTCACAGAATCGCATAGTGATCTTCATGATCACAGGAGACAGGACGATTGCCTGTGACCCTTCACCACACTGATCTTTTACTTTTAGAAGACAGGAGCCGATTCCCTTCATTGGGTGAGTCGGCAGATATCACGATTCTGACTCGATGTAATGTTTAATTGAATCACAGATCTTCTAAGCAATTTAGATCTAAACAATGCTTGCTTTCCCAATTAGGAAACCCAATTGGAAGAATTCTTGCAGTACACCATTGTTACTGCGTACACACCCGCCCTCTGAATCACCCCGGGCCCTGGTAGGTGAGTCCTTACCCTACTAGCCTTGATTTATTCAGTCTTTCACCTCAACACACCTGACCTTATACATTACTATTCCCCAGGCTGTCCCCATTGTCCTTGTCCTGATGAAGACCCGCATTGACTAAGACAGTAATGCCATCCTGGGTTGAAACGTCGACATATCCCCTGGACCAGCTGAAAGTCTCTGTATAAAGACCCATTTATTCAATCTACAGAACTATTCAAACAGCCGTTGTATTCTGGCCTTTTATCCAAGAAATGTCAATACCACGAAAGTCACTTTGTATATATTACGCACCTCACCACAGCACTGAGCACCTCTTCTCACTTTGTCACAAATTACAGTTTACCCTATGTCGTGACAGCCATACAAATTGAATGTGGGGATTTATAAATGACGTAATTTATAAAAATTTTCAATTACCCCCTCCTTTGGTCTCTATGTGTGTTGCTTATGAGAATTTGTCCTTTATGTGAATTAACCTATGATTGATCCAATGTTCTAAGAAATAGTACACACCCGACAGAACCAATTGTTTGTTTTGTATATGAACGCCCAGGTTCTGAGGGATACTGGGTCACCCCATTGTTACTATACATTCCTTTGGAATGAGGCAAATCAAGGTTTCTTGAAAGGATACTTGGCACACCCCTGTGAAAAAACTCTTACATTAATGGAGTAAGTGAAGACTAAGTAAGGATGTAAAATGGATATAGAACTCCACAGGAAATCCAGCAGGGCCATTCAATTTCTTACGTTTTAAAAGGTGTAGGGCATGAATTATTTCCTGTATCGTAATATCCCCTTTACACAAGTCGAAAATTGATATAATAGGAAAATATTTTAGGGGCGGACTATAATTAACTCTGAATATCTTCTAAACTGGTATCTGTGTCTGAAGTATTTAGAGTTTGATGGGACTGAGTTAAAGTGTGTTAAATGTTGGCATCTTTATATGCTAAAGTATTAGAATCTGTAAAAATAGATGGAATTCTAGCTTGGCCTTTTTTAGTCTTTAAGTTATTGGCATATACCTTTCAACATTTATTTTGACTACCATTGTATTTAGCACTGATCTTTAACAGAAAAAAAGTGTTTATTAAATTCAAATTTAGCCTTAATTAACTTATCCAAGGTTTCTGAGGAACTGGTTGTGTTACAAATGTTTAAGGGATGATCGCCTTTTCCTTGCCATATAAGTAATGATATGATTTTGTGCAGAGGCTTTAAAGGCATCCCAGATTATTGCAAATGATTGTTGATCAGATAGGTTAAGTCAAAAGAATTGATCAGTAAAGGATTCAAAGGAATAAACAAACGTGGGTTCTGATAGCTGAGCAATGTCAAAGCGCCACCTGCTACTCTGTTTGCCAATAAAATCCTTATCTAAGGATACAACAACAGTGGCATTGTCTGAAATTATAATAGCTCCAATTTTGGCATGGTGGATGGATTGGGACAGGTCAGAGCTCAGAAATATATAACCTGTCCTTGACTGTGAGTGGTGAGCTGGGGAGAAAAATATATCTTCTTTAGTTACTGGATTGCACAATCGCCAAGCATCCACTAGACAGCGTTGCTTAATGGCACTGCAGAATCGTTTCTGCATGGCGTTCTGGATAAACTTTGAAGAGGAATTTCTGTCATGAATTTCATTACAATCCCCACCAAAAATCAAATTATTGCCCGACAATGTCATCAGTTTTAGGGTAAAATTAGTCAATCAATTTGACAGTGATCCACCTCCCAACATTATCCGATTCTTGAGATGTAATATCTAAGTGCTTGTTACAGAAGCTGCTTGTACCATTATTTTTATTGCAAGCAGGGTATGAGAAAACGTCACCCACCTAGGATTGTTTGAGTTTCATGAATTGTTCCAAAGATAAGTACATTTCTTGCAAGAGGACAATTTAAGGGTTAATTCCAGGAGGGGCCCGTGCAGGTAAGAGTGGTGGGGCAGGGTGTGGGGGATTGGACAGCCAACGATGAGGGAAAATTAAATAAATAATTAATTTTCCCTAAGAGGCGTCTGTCGAATCCCCGTCCGAATGTCCTTACCTACATGGGCCGCTCCTGGTTAATCTGTGCCCAATGTGAAAGGATTTGTCGTCTTTATATAGGGGTACCAAGATTTTTAACATTCCAAGTAACAATATTGAGCATGCAAAAAAAGGAAAACACTATATAAATGCAAGACCACCAATAATAACTATACATTGAACAATCGTGGCATCAAGGATCTGTAAAAGTATAACAGACTGTTGAGACCAGGAAACAGGACTGAAAGAAATCAAAAAGGCAAAAGAGAACGGATACAAAACAGAAGAAAAAAAGACATCAAAAAGCATAGGAGAGCACAAAACAAGACTAAGGGCCATATGTAGGAAGCCCAATACCGGTCGGTAACGGGCGATTTTCGGTAAATATCCCGTTACCGACCGGTATTCAGGCTTTTGGTATGTAGGGGGCACATTTCAGGATTCGGTAATTTACCGAATCGGTAAAATTACCGATTCGGTAATTTTACCGATTCGGTAAATACCGAATCCTGAAATGATATGTAGGGGGAGTGTGTGGATGTTGTGGGGATTCGTTATTTACCACCAACTAAAAGTTGGTGGTAAATGACGAATTGCTGGAAATCCCTTAGGGCATGTATGTGTGCCACATGTGCACACATGCAGGAATCAGGGGTGCAACAGGGTGTCACTGTGACACCCTGCCACCCTTGATTGTGCTCCCCCCATTACCGAATCGGTATTTACCGATTCGGTAATGGTAACTGGCTTCCCATTGATTCCTATGGGCCTCCTGGCCCATAGGAATCAATGGGAAGCCAGTTACCATTACCGAATCGGTAAATACCGATTCTAATTTACCGACCCATTCCGAATCGGTAAATAATACCGATGGATTACCTACATATCATTTACCACTTCATAAATACCGAGTCGGTAAAATTCGGTATTTATGAAGTGGTAAATGTTGGGCTACCTACATATGGCCCTAATAGAGGTATCAGAGAAAATAAATAACACAAACATACAGTACCACACAAGACAGAAAGTACTTTAAGCAAATCCGTAATTCCACAGAAAATAAGATCACACCTCTAGTCTTAGTACAATTAGCAATTTTAGACAAAGGGTCCAGTCTACGCACTCTGTATGTTGAAAGAAACACCCTCCATACCAAGTATTTTAGGCAAAAAGGAATGGAAGAAGGTGATAGGGTCATTGTGCTGAACGCCTTCTGGTATTCCATCTATTTCTGTTCTCCAAGTCCTCAGCTTGTCGTTTGAGAACAGCAATCTCTTTCTGCATCAAGTCGATTTTAAGAGTAGCATCCAGAGATGTTACTAACTCGCGGTTCAACCTCTGTCACTCTGTTATCAATACATCATTTGTTGTCTAAAGCCTGAAGATGTTTGTTTGTCTCTTCCATGTAAGTTTTTAAGGTTTGAGTGCTCGAATCTCCTCGAAAAGTAAATCCATGGAGGAAATAGGCGACAACTTAGTAGGAGACGGTGGGTCTTTCTTTGGCCTCTTATTGACAAATGGAAAAGGCAGCAGTGGCATCCTTTATCAGGGATTCAGTGAAATGGTTTGAAGAGACGTTAGAGACAACCTGATAAAAATGACCACCTAACTTATGCCTTCTAACTTTCCCAATGCAAATATAAACATAAAAGAGATGAGTAGTTTGGTCAGTATGAAGCTAAAGCAAGAAGATGATGGACGGAGCTCTGAAACTTTTCAGACACTCACCCCCCAGTCACAGATTTGGGTTGAATCCATCATCATTCTTTAGCTACTTCGCCACCTCAGTTCAGACCCAGCTATATGCAAATCAGTCTTGATCCTGTGCCTCATGGAAACAGTCCAGCCCGAACTGCCAAGCCTGGTCTTCCTTGAACCGGAAACAGCATCCAGGGACCGGTTTCTGGGTAACACCCTTCATCAGCCAGGCTAGCTTGAATCCAGAGGCAAAGTGAGCAAGGGACCCATGTCTGGGCATACCCTGCCAACTAAGGGGGCACAAAGCAAACACAAGGAACTGGACTGAGGTGGTGAAGTGAGCTAAATAATGATGATGGATACAACCCATATCTGTGACTGGGGGTGAGTGTCTGAAAAGTTTCAGCGCTCTGCCCATCATCTCCTTGTGTTTGCTTTGTTTGCCCTAAGTTAGCAGGGTATACCTAGACGTGGGTCCCTTGCTTCATTTGCCACTGGATTCAAGCTAGCCTGGCTGATGAGGGGTGTTAGCTCGAAACCGGTCCCAGGATGCTTGCTTCCGGTTCAGGGAAGACATGACTTGGCAGTTCGGGTTGGACTGTTCCCATGAGGCACAGGCTCAAGACTGATTTGCATATAGCTATGTCTGAACTGGGGTGGCAAAGTGAGCTAAAGAATGATGATGGATTCAACCCAGATCAGTGTCTAGGGGTGAGTGTTTGAAAAGTTTCCGCACTCCGTCCATTATCTCCTTGTGTTTGCTGAGTTTGGTCAGTATCACAAAATCTGGGACAATATGGCTGTGTAGAGCAGGCAAGGCATTCAAAACAATAAATGTATAAGAAGACTCATTATGGAGAGATATATATCAGGGTCTTGTCGGACCCATTAGAAGAACAAGCAAGGCATACCGAAAAGTGACCCTCGAAAGGGGAGAAGCATTCTGTTGGAAAGATGTGCATTGAAATCTAAGATGGTGGACACTTAAGAGGAGAAACGACATTTGGAGACAATGTTGTGATGATGGGATACCCAACCTGAAGAAAAGAATCATCAGGGAGAGAGCACAATTGAGGAAGAGGTTCAACTACCTGTTCCTGTCCAGAGGTACATCCTCCGCTGCATTTTTAAAAACAATGCTTGGTGTCCATCAGAGCTCCATCAGCTGGTGGCCACCTTCTTTCATAGCCCCTATCACCCTCCCCCCTCTCTGAGGGGGTCAGATTTTTGTTCAGCATAGATCCCAGAGATGTGACACATTTTACAGTGGAAAGCATGCAGTCAAACGCATTGATGGAGTTCAGACACAATTACATGGCTTGCAGTTGAACACGTTGATGGAGTTGAGCAGCTATTCCACACAGATGGCAAACACAATTGTATAGGACAATGGTGTGAATCAGGAGTAATGTAATTCTGCTTTAGCAGGGCTTGGTGTCAGATGGACAATAGAGAGTATCTGAGCAAGGGCTACAATGTCTTCAGAGACTTCCATGTATAGCTGGGAGTCATCAGAGAAACATTGATAGAAGATGTAGGTGAGTCTGAGGCATGCAGATAGGACTACAAAATGTAGCTTGAAAAAACAGGGGTACAGAATAGAGAATTGAGGACCAACAGGTTAGAGGTGGGAGACATAAGTGGACAGGTTGATTTATTGGGAGCAATTAACAAAATTGGAGGAAAACTGAATGAAAGCCATCCCACCCAGCCCCATTCACTTTCCACTGTCACTTTTAGAAGAGGAGTGTTTGTCCATTTCAAAAGCAGCTGTCAGGTTGAGAAGATCTAGAAGTTAGGATTGAACTTTGTCTACAATACCTATGGCACCACCTGCTAGCTGAAAGATCCGAGATTTCATGCTGCCACCAGATCTAAAGCCAGAACACAAATTGGCTAGATGCTATTTTCAGAGCTAAATTTATTACGTTGAATTTGCCCATTGTTTTCTAGAACTTTAGCATTGAAGGGTGTGTTGGATATGGAGCATACATTATCCAGATATTCTGGATGAGCATAGAGTTTTTTAAGTAGTGGAATAACATGACATATTTTTGGGCAATTCCAGTCCACTCCTAGAGCGAGGGAGGAATTTACTTATTTGGTCTAGTGGAGGGCAGTTTTGAAGGTATGACTCTACCAAGTGGGGAGAGATTATGAGCCTTACAGTAGTGTCCATGATTTCAGATTGTAACATTTCTGAAAATGATGACAGAATCTAGAGTGGTTCAGGTGAGAAGCAGTCATAGTGAGGTCACATTTAAGTTGGAATAGGGTGCGATTAATGTGTCTGTACTTTTCCTCGAAGGAATTGTGCCAAACGCTTACACTTGGAATGGGAGTTGTCCAAGGTATGAGGGAGGATAGGGGTTGAGTGGCATTGTATAACTGTGAATTGTTTCCAAGGATCTGCAGTAGGGAAGCGTGGCTTGGCGCCGAACCGGGATGGCTGCCTTTTGTGAGCTCTGGTGCAGACGTGGTGGGAAGAAGGGACGCACTCACACATGGCCGCATCTCCCCAAAAACTTCTGCTTGGATATAGGTGGGGGAAATATCTGTTGCCTATGAAGGTGCATCGCAAGGCTGTTTCCTGGCTATTTTGATAAACTTTCTTTCATATAATTTGGTGGGTGCGCTAACAGGAAGGTTGCGCCTTTCATTTTGTTTTGTTTTATTTTTAAATTTGATGATGGTACTCTTGTGTCTCCTCTTTTAAAACATCACCTCTTCAACAAAGCTTCATGGCCGGATCTATGCTGCCAATTGGTTTATTTCCTCTATTATATTTTCATGAATATCTTTTGCGAAATTCGGCGGGCGTGATGAAGGGAAGGTCATGCCCACCATTTTGTTTTTCTGAGTAAAGATATTATTGCTTCTATTCCCGCATAACATTGCATCTTCTACAAACTTAATGGAAGGACTATGATCCCATGGTGTTTTTTTCCCTCAATATATTTTCAATAATGTAGTCAATTTGGGTGGTTTGTCCCAATTGACTCTGACATTTTTCAAAGACTGTTGATTATGCATATAATGCCAATATTCAGTACATTACTTTTGTGTCCGTTTTGTTAATTTATGCTATGACCTTCCATGATGGGTAAGACCAGAAACCTCAAGCTCCACGCTCTTACACCAATGGTTGCCATGACCATTACCAGAGTTGACATCTTCAATTCTTCATCTGTGCTAGAGAATATGGAAGACATTGTAGATACTACCCAGGATTTATCTTTGTCTTCAAATGTGGTTTGTGCTACATCCTCATCTACTACAAAAATGTACTCCAAACTTCCTTCAGCTTCTAATGTCACCACTAATAAAAGAACTAAAATGGATCCTCCCTCCCCGATAAAATCTACCACTGCAATTTCAATGGAGCTCCTTCCTGAGGAAATCAGGTACTTAAGCCTCACAATGAGGACGCCAATAAGCAACTTCAACTTCTGGATCATAAATGGACTCACGTAGAGGATAGAGTTATTCAGATGGACCGAAAGATGGAGATTCTTGAAGATAATGTACAGACTGTAAAAGTATTGCAATCTGAAGTTTCATATTTAAAAAGACATGCTGAAGACATGGAGAACTGTAACAGAAGAAATATCCTAAGCATTTATGGTTTGGTTGAGGGAGTGAAAGGTTTGGACCCCACATCTTCCTTCTATAATTTCTTCCCAAGGTTTTGGAACTTCCTACCTCTCCTCTCCTGTTATGTTAATAAATGTATTAAGCACACGAATACCCAAAGGTGTCTTTGCGCTGAAGGATGAGGTAAGCTGGTTCCTGGAAGGCACGGGTCTCTATTTCTTAAACAGCCAAGTTTTCAAGGCCTCCCTAAATGCAAATAGAGTTGGAAGCGTTCTAATGGAGAAATGGAGTACATTCCAGAGCTTGGGGGCAGCAGCCCTAAAGCTTCTGCCACCCCAGCTAGATTTGAATACTCTTGGAATTGCTAGTAATTCAGCTCCTTCAGAGGGTAGATGCCTTTTTGGGTAATACCAATAAAGTAGGCGTCTCAAGAACTTGGGGCCAGTATCCTGAAGTGCTCTGTAGTTAATGCAGAGGGCCTTAAATATGATGTGGTTCTTAACTGGAAGTCAATGCAGTTTATGCAGATGTTTTCAAACTGAAAGGTGTCTAGGGATTCCCAGCAGAAGCCTTGCGGACGCATTTTGAATCATTTGCAACTTCTTGAGTTGTTTCTCAGGCATGCCAAGATAGAGACCATTACAGTAATAAGTTTTGCAAGAATCAAAGAAGAAATTACTGTTTCCTTACTGTCAATGGGAATAAAAGGTAATTTTTTTTGGATTGATTTTAGCAGAAAAAAGCTCGATGTGCCTCGAAGTTAAGTTTATTATCAATAATCACGCCAAGGTTCTTAGCCTTGCGTCCCAAGTTCGTCAGGCCACCAACTCTGTGACTAGTTTGGCAGAAAATTGTAGAAAATGACTACTTCTGTTTTGTCTCAGACAATGAGAGCTCATTCAGGAGCTGACTGCCAGCATGCAGTCCTTAAAGTTTTGCTTGGAGGTGCAGTATTTTTTTGAGACCGACCTTACAATTTGTGTATCATCTGCATAATATGTCAGAGCCAGTCCATAGGATCTTATACGTTTTGTCAGTTCAGATACATGCATATTTAAGACTGTGGGGCTCAAGGATGAGTCCTGAGGGACTCCACACAGGAGGGCAAAAGGAGGAGACTCGTAGCTGTCCAGAGCTACTGATTGTATTCTGCCTGACAGGAAGGATGAAACCAGTGTAAGCGCTTTGTCGGAACGGCCACTGGAATTTAGACGATTTAGTAAAAGATTATGATCGACAGTGTTGAAAGCTGTCGATAGATCAAGCAGAATCATAGCAGCAGCTCCCCCTGTGTCCAGGGTTGCTCTGATTTCGTCTGTGGCTTTAATTAGGGCTGATTCTATACTATGTTCTGCTCTAAATCCGAACTGTGGGTCATCTAGATAGTTGTTGTTTTCTAAATAGTGAGTTAGCTGTTCATTCATTACTTTCTCCACTAGTTTTGCAGGTAGCGGAAGATGGGAGGTCAGTCTGTAGGTATTAGGTTCAGTGGGATCAAGGTTGGGTTTTTTCAGTAGTGGCAAAATGGATGCCCTTTTCCAAATTGTGGGAAATGTACCCTGAGCAATTATGGCATGAAAAATAACAGTAAGACTGGGAGCCAGCATCTTAGGAGCTTGCTTGATAATGTTAGGGGGAAGGGGCCAATGGGGGAACCTGATTTGGCCTGCTGAATAAGAGTAGTGATCTTCTCATTTGTGACTGGTTCAATTTGGAGGAGATCGAGGCATCAGAAGAGCCAACATTGGTTGAAATGCAATTGTCTGGGCGAGTATTAGTATCGAATATGACATATATTTGCTCCACTTTCTTCAAAAAGTGTTGTGCTAAGAAATCACAAAACTCTTGTGATGGCTCAATTAAATTTATTTCTAGGGGTCCTGATAATTTCAAAACCGCTTGAAAGAGTTCCCTGGTGGAGTTTTTTGCCTCTTCAATTTGTTTAGTGAAATAGAAGCGCTTTTCTGTCATTATCCGGTTTTTATTTTCAGCCAATAGAGATTTGTAGGTGGATAATTTGCTGGGATTGTAGTTGTTTGTCCATCGTCTTTCCTGTTGCCTACATTCTTGTTTCTTAGCCCTGAGGGTTTCCAAGAACCATGGAGCGGTGGGTGAATTTCTTTTGTCCGTGGTTTTTCTATAAGGGGCTAACTTGTCGGACGCATGGGAGAGACAGTTATTGAATTGTAGTGAGGCTGCCTCCACATTTTCCGAAAGCTTATTTTGACTTTTAGACAGTTGACCATTAAGCATATTCACGTCAACCTGTTTCCATCTACGATAGGTCCTAGTAAGTTGCTTCGGACAAGTGACTTTGTGTGTGGAAGGGTTATGCAGCTCATAAATTATAGCTGAGTGATCCGTCCATGTTAAAGGCAGGATCTCCTTGATTGAAATGAATTCATTATTGTTAAAGATGCCATTAAGGGTATGCCAAGCTTGGTGTGTAGTGCCTGTAACTATTTGTTTTAAACCTGCCATAGTCTTGAGCTCAATTAGGATGACAGTGTTTTGGTCCGAGCTATCTTCGAGATGAAAGTTAAAATCACCTAAAAAATGTATTGAATTCTCGATCGCGCATGATTCAAGCAGAGATTTAATTGTGTTTAAAAATCCTGTTTTACTTCCTGGTGGCCGATAGAGTAAGACCCCTTTAAAAGTAAAACAGTTGACTATTTTTAAATTAAAAGAGAAATCTTCGCAGTCTGGGCTAGGTATGGGATCACAGGATGCTTATAAGCTGTCACTGTAGCTCATCACAATTCCACCCCCTTTTTTCTCCGTTCTGTCATGCCTAGATACCTTAAAACCTTGAGGGACAGCAAGGTAGAAATCTGGGCCTGCCGCTTTGTCACCCCAAGTTTCAGTAATAAAGAGTAAATCTGTTTGCTGAGCCTCAATCAACTCAGCGATTTCTAGCCTATGCTTAGGCAGAGACCAGGAGTTAATGAGAGTGCAGCAAGTTATGCTAGATGCTTTTAGCTTTGGTGGCGAGTCGGAGGGGGAAGATACATGGGGTGCTAGGTTTGGCTGTAGGACAAAGCCACATATAGGACATTTTTCTACTGTTTTTGCAGGTAGTTTGCTAAAATCTAGGCATATACAGTCTTTGGGCCTGTTTGTCGTAAAGCTATTTAGCTTACGCAGGTTCTTACCAGAGTAACGGCGACGGTCTCTAGAACAGGTGTAAATTTGGGCAGCATTCCTGGAGCTAAGCACAGTCTTAGCACGGACGGGGGCCCGCCAGTAGCGCGCCCGGTGCACGCGTCCGCTGCGTGTCCGATTTCCCATGTGAAATATATGCTCCCCCCCAGAAGTGCTGCCTCGAGCTGGACCGCCAACTACCACCACAAAGATGGCGACCGTCACAGCATAATCCCCAGAAGAGATGGGGAACTCTCTCCGCTCAATCGGACACACAGACTTGGTCACTCCTCTCGCTCTCCATCATCTTCACAGAAGCATAGGGAAGCCATCATTTATTTCTTAGAATATTTAGACTTGCTCAAAGTCATTAAAGCAGTCAAGATCAAAGGTCTCATTTCGTGGTCTGGATCAAATCTGTTTTTTGCGCAGGACTTTGCTAAATCTTCAGCGGATAGAAGGAAGAAATTTCTTGACATGCAACCACTCTTTGCTCTTTTCCACCTTTGCTTATTCAAAGTAATTTATATTCGAGTGGGTCAAATGTACTTTGTATGACTGCGGATGAAACTATAGTATATTTACGCCAAACAGACATTTCAGCCCCAATTCTATTGAATTTACTGAAGGGGTTTGGTGAAATCTCAGGCCTGCATGTTAACCAATCAAAGTCTGCATTGTTCCCGTTGGGTCAGCTGAAAGGACTTGAAGTTGCCCGGCTTCTGGAGTTGGGAAGATCCTAGAGCACTGATTGTGTTCAGTACCTAGGCATGCACGTAGCCCACGTGGCACAACAGTGCCACACTCTAAATACCGGGTGGGTGCTTATAAACCTTAAACCGTCCATTAAATTCTGGAACACCCTGTGATTTTCCCTAATGGAAAAGTTTGCCCTAATCAAAATGATCGTGCTGCCTTGATGTACTGCAAGGAACCATGTATGAGATTCCCTGGGGTGTATTTTGGGAATTAGACAAGTTCCTTGTAGACCTATTATGGGTGGGGATACATTATAGGGTGAGACTTGGTACACTGCGTTTAGAATGGGATAGGGGAGGGATTGGGGTACCTGACCTCAAACTGTACTATCTTGCGTCACACCTACAACGCACAGTACACTGGTTCTACAGTAAGCCCAACTGGAAGAAGTTGCTTCTCTGTGGCACTACAGGGGGTGTAGACCTGGTCGTATCTACTGATGCAAGGTAATAGACCACCAGGGATGATGCTGCATGTGGTGTGTTTGGTGTGCGGACTGTGGGAACGAGCGATGCGGGTGGTGTTCTGCAGAGCACCATATACACCGTAGCTGGAGGTGTGGCAGCTTCAATCTTTTGTTCATATAGCTCAAACCATGACTATTAATAGCTGGCAGGAGGGGGGTGCACCACTTTAAGTGATTTATACCCATTGGGTCGGTTTATTACTCTCCAGGAGGCCTCTGAGACAATGGACTGAGATGGGGGCAATTTCTCCAGTATGCCAAAATTGCAACCACAGTGAGGGAAATATGGCCTGGGTTCCCTGAGGCCATGAGCCTAAACAGACTCTTGTTACATTGCTCGACATGACAGGTGGCTGGAGGCTTATTACTCACATCTATCGCGCCTTGTGGGCTAACAGACCATAGATACCCCTCAAGGTGGAAAGTACATGGTGGTAGCTTTGTGAATTTCCAATTACAACCGAGGAATGACAAAAGGGTAGATAGAGGGATGCGGTAGGTTTAAGCTAATTCAATACAATATTGTGCATCTCACATACCTCTCGCCTAAGTGGATGCACTCCCTATACCCCTCTAGACACTGTGGGTACTTGCCGACAGACATTCCACATGTTGTGTGGAACTTTATTCCAAATGTCTGCTACTGGGTCGAGGTCCCGGGACACATCCATAATGCTACGGGAGGGCTGATACCAATGGAATTGAAACCTTGCCTATTGCGATTGGTCCCTGTCAAAAATAACCGAAAGCTTAGCAGAAAATGTGTACTCCTTGGTCAAATTCTGGCTAAAAGGCATATAGCCATCCATTGGCTAAGCCCACAACCTCCCATGACAGCTGACTGGCTGTGAGATGTGACTGAATGGGCTGATGCAGAAGAGGCATTTATGAAAAGAGTGAGACAAGATGATAGACTGAAGGATGAGGTGCAGGGATTGGCTCTTCTACTTCCACAATTGCGGGGAGTCCAGGAGGTGAAGGACATACCCATACATAATGCTCCCGCCCTGAGAGGGGACAAGGGGAAACCTCAAACAATGAACAATCGCACAAGAATGTTCAGTTTTGGACTTGTGCTGGGAGACAGCCTGTGGTGGTTAATCTGTAACACCCATGTTCTGTGTAACCTGACATATGTATCATGTTGAGCATGGGAAGTGAGGTGTATGTTGTTATTTGGCTTATTGTTCCTCCCTGTTATGCTACAAATGTACTATGCGATCTTTGGTGATACATATATTGTCTGATGTGATTTAATAGCTGTCACTATTGCACATAATGTGGTGATATATGGTGATGAAATGCCAATAAAAATATATATTAAAAAAGTCACTTATTATAACAAAACTACGACTTGTGAAGGTCCTTCTCATCTACAAAAATGTATTGATAGTTGCAGGAAAGAGACGATGGACACCTCTAAATTAAATGTTACCTTATTTTACTGCATTGATACATCATCTTGTTATCATTCATTACCTGACGGTTATATAACTTGCTTTATGTTTCACATTGTATGGTTTCTAATTTGTTGCTAGTATGTTTATATTGTTCCTTTTAGGCATGTTCCGTCTGTTTCAAAGAACTCATTTATATAATTTTTTTTGGTTTGGTCTTCCCTCCATGCTTTGCAACTTTGTAACTCTACCCTACAAGAATGCAGTGTTTTCTTCCCTTCCCATTTTTCTCAATCTAGAATCAACTATTTATTTTTCCCTCAACCTCTTGCACAACACATTACACAATCAGAAATTGGTTGCGTATTAATTTGGGACCATGCCCCGGTTAGATTAGATTTAGATCTCATCCCTCATACTCGTGGCAGCAAGCGGTGGAGATTCAATAATTCTCTTCTCCTTGATGCAAATTTCACTCATCACTTTGAGAATTTTGCAAAAGACTTTATTATTGTTAATGAAAGATCAGATATTTCCCCTCAGACTATCTGGGATACTTTCAAATCTGCCTCTAGAGATTTCATCATTGCTTTGTGGTCCACAAAAAAAAGTAATCCTTTAAACAATTTCTTCAAATTATGAACCGTAATGAACAATTGAACACACTTACTACACTTCTAAATCTAAAGCATGCCCGGACAAACTAGTTCAAATCAAAATTGCCTTCAATAAGATTTCAACAGAAATGCTACTTTATATCTTCTTAAATCCAGCGTTAAGTATTGTGGGTGACAGAATAGGACTGAGAAGTTTCTTGCTATTTCCCTTAAAGTTAATAAAGATTGCATCAAAGTAGAGTCTATCTTGTCTGTTACAAATTCTATTGTTCATAAGAATGAGGATATCATATTGGAATTCACTAATTACTTTAGCAATCTATATTACCTTTCTGAACAAGACTCGCTCATAACCCAGTCCATCCTCACATCTAGGAAACTACAAAACGTTATATTAGAAATCAAAAGCATCCTACTACTTGCTGAAAACTCTCTCTCCAAACTTACCCACCTTCAACACACTCTAGTGGCAGTCAACAACGTGATACAAACTATCCCCCTGCCTCTGACCAATCGACTCTTACGTACTCGCAAACTCCCCAACTACCTAACGGACCTGGAAGTCCAAACCCTTTTACTACTATACGAAACTCCTACGAGCCCCAACACAAATGAAGAAGATCTCAACTACCTAACAGACCTGGAAATCCAAACCCTTCTACTGTCATACGAATCCCATGCTTGCCACATCACAAATGCAAATGAAGAAGAATTCTCTATTCTCCCAGTCCCTATCAACCCAAACAGAACATACCATCCAACACACAAAGGAATAAACCTGAACAACATCCAATTCATAACCCCCAACCCCGAAATTCAATAACCGATCGTAAAGAATTCCTTAAAACTGATCTCCTTCCTTCTCCTAAACTGCCACTCAGCCTTAAAACACACCCCGGACATTGCCGAACTCACCCTGAACATGAAAACGGACAAACCATCCTCACGGAAGCTTGGCTCAATGAATCATCATCGCCATGCCTAGACCTTTTAGTCCCCCCAGACTACAACATTATTAGACTAGACAGACCTCTCAAAAAGGGCGGAGGAATAGCCTGCATACATCGATCTGACATCACCATTTCAAAGTTTCACTCTGATCCCATGGACTCCTGTGAATAACTTGGGATCACCGTCAAATCATCAGATAACCACTCCCACAAACTACATATCCTCCACCATCCCCCAGGTAAGAAAGCAGTATTTACAGACCAACTTATGGAAATCATTACTACAAACCCTACCCTTCATTCCAACGACTTCAATCTCCATTGGGAAAACCCCCTAGACAAGCAGGTCAACACCCTCAAAACCTTCCTAGCAGACCATTCCTTGATCCAAGCTATCTTAAAGCCCACTCACTCTAAGGGTGCTACTCTTGACTGGCTCATCTCTAAACAAAATACGATTGAATCTATCTTGATCACCCCTTGTGACTGGTCAGACCATCACATCATCACCTTCCAAATTTCCTCCGCTACCAAGAAAGCTTTCCCGCAACAAAACAAGCCTAAACAATGGATAAGAAACACGAAAAACCTTGACTGGAACAACCTAGCCTCCCAATGTGAGAAAGTTCTCATCCTCCCTAACAACATGTCAGACATCAATGACCTCACCGATCATTACAACTCCACAATGACTAAGGTCTTTGACCAAGCTGCTCCACCAAAACTCAAACGAATTCCAGACAAGGATAAAAACTCATGGTTCAACTGATCCCTGAATGAAGAAAGACGTAAACTTGGATCATCAGAACAGAAATGGAGACAACATCCCTCCCCCCTCCATCTTAAACTACTTCGGAAAGCTAGAAACTCCTATAACAAAAGTATTCCACAATCTAAAAAAGACTTCTTTAGATCAGAACTAGACAATGACAAGAATAGACCAAAGAAACTCTTTGAAATTCTTAAACAACCATCTATCAAATTGGCTAAATCCTCACTCTTGACTTCGAAATCACAGCTTAGCATTGAAGAATTTTCTTCATTCTTCACAGCAAAAACGAACTCCCTCCAACTCTAACTTAACATGGCAGCAACTAACTTAGCCACCCCAAAGAACAATCAAGCTGAAAACTCTGAACATTCCAAGCTACCTTTGCCAAAAAATAACTCTCACTGGTCCACTTACAAACTTTACGTTCTTAATGATATCACCAAAACTTTAGCAACTATCAAACTTAACAACCACTTCAATGACCCAGTCCCCTCAAATTGCCTTCCCCACATCTACCAAGTCATCTCCCCTCTCTGGACTATAATCATCAATGCCTCGCTAGCACAAGGGCACATACCGGACTGCCTAAAAATGGGCCAAATCCCCCCTATACTAATGAAACCGACAGCAAACACCTCCGACCCCAATAATTTCCGACCCATAACCAACATTCCCATGCTAGCCAAGGTCTTGGAAAAATGTGTTCAGCAACAAATGAACCAACACATCATGGACTTCAACCTTTTGAACATCCACCAATCGGGTTTCAGACCCGGCCATAGCACAGAAACAGCCATTCTGCATATAGTTGATGACGCTCTCCTAGCTCTGACCGCAACGAAACCTGCTCGACCTCTCCTCAGCCTTCGACGCGGTCAATCACTGCAAAATTCTAAGAAGACTGGAAAATAGGATAGGTTTATCTAGCACAGTATCCTTTCTGAATAACAGAACGCAATCGTTCATGGTGAACAAAAATCTTTCTCCCTCCTCACCGAACCTTCTAGTAGTACCACAAGGCTCAACCCTATCCCCCACCCTATTCAACCTATATGTCGAACCACTAACCGAACAACTACAGCAGGCTAACATTGCCCACCACATGTACGTGGATGACACTCAACTTTACATCAAGATCTCCTCCATTGAAGACCTAAAGACGATGAAACTGGCACTCGAAAAGACCATCCACTGGCTAACCACCAACTTCCTCAAGCGAAACTCGCAAAAAACAGAATTTCTTCTAATCTCCCCCCTAATAACTCCCTGGAGACAAAGGAATGGACCAAGTTGATCACTGCTCTGAATTGCACGCCAACTTTGGTGGACTCCACCAAATCACTTGGAATTACACTAAATAAGAACCTTAACATGCAAACACACATCAACCTGTTAGCTAAAAACACACGCTTTCACCTCAGCTATCTTAGAAAAATGAAACCTTTCATCGAGAACACGGACCTCAAAACTGCAGTTCAGTCCTTAGTCATCTCAAGGCTGGAGTACGGATGCACCACCCTTGTGAGGCTTCTCAACACCACAGCAAGACTCCTAACAGGATCTAGGAAATTTGACCACATTTCGCCACACCTGAAAGCACTCAACTGGCTACCTTATGAAGCTTGAATCCCCCTAAAAATAGCATGCATCACTCACAAAGCGCTTCACCAAAATACTGCCCAGTACCTATCCCAAAAACTTACCTTATCTGGAGGAATCAGACATTCTAGGAGCGTCGATAATTTACTCTTGAAACCCTCACGTTTCATCAAGAAAAAACCTCTGACAGAGCATTCTCCAGAGCAGCACCAAGAATTTGGAACTTGCTTCCTCCTTACATCAGAAAAATCTCCTCTACTCCTCTGTTCAATAGGGAAGCAAAATCTTTCCTGATGTGTAAATTCCTCCCTTAAACTCTCACATGGACCATTCCAGTTCTACATCTTTAAACTTGCCTCTTCTCTCCCACTACGGACACCCTGGCTCCTATGACCTGTCGCTCAGAACAACTCTCATGCCTGCGACCCTCCAAACTTTGCCAAAACATGTTGATTCTATGTATGCTATATTTTGCTATATTTTGCTAATTGTTTTATTTGTACCTTGCATTCATTGTAAAGCGCTCTGATACCCTGGGTCTGGTCCGCGCTATAGAAAACTCTAAATAAAATAAAATATACTTCTGAATTTCAGGCTTCTCAGGAGGATATTCTTCAATATTTGTGTGCCATCAAACCACCTCATATCCGTTTTATACATTTCTCCTCATTAGATGATGACATTCTTTTTTATGATATTCTTTCCTCTGTGCATTCAATCAAGAAAGGGAAAACCCCAGGGCCTGGTGGTTTCACTATAGTTTACTTACATTTCTCTAAATTTCTAACTCCTAAATTACTTCATCTTTTTACACTCTTTATCTCATCTGTCTATGCTAGAGGTTCCTCTCAAGATGCTTTAATATGTCTTATTCTTAAAGAAAATAAAGATCCGAAACTATATAAAAACTACAGACCCGACTCCCTTTTTAGTCTAGATTATAATATTTTCATTAAAATTCTTGCCTTTCGTCTAGACCCTTTGCTTCCTCAGTTAATAGGAAAGGAATAATCTGGCATTATTAAAGGACAACACGTCTTCAATAACACTGGACTATTTTTAGAAGTCTAAAGTAAATGCAAATCATATAGGCACTCTTTAGAAACCTCTTCTTTAGATGCAGAAAAGGTATTTGATCGAGTTGGTTAGACATTTATTTTCTCCACTCTATCTTGGTTTGGTTAGGTCTTTAATGTATTAATTTAGTTTCTTTATTATACTTTTCTCTGAAAGCCTCCTTCATTGTGAATGGTCGATCTCCTCACCATTTTCACTTCATCAAGGTGTTCATTAAGGCTGCACTCTTTCTCCTCTATTATTTGTTCTTGCTCCAGAGCCCTTTCTAAAACAACTTTGTATGAATTCAAACATTCATGGTGTCCATTATGGAGATAACCAGTTAAAATTCTTCGTTCATGCAGACAACATTTCTCTCTTCAGGTCACATTCACAAACAGCTTCAAACAACTTGTAAACAAGACAGTGAAAAGGCTGTCCATAGTGGAAGACAAGGCAGCACTCAAAGAAAGGGCCCATGGATGGTTCGTTGTGCAAAGCTATGCCAGACCCTCCCCGCATTCTTATCTAGGCGCAGGATTAAACAGGAGAACAAAAGAAAAATACAATCACTTCCAAATCTGCGTATTACCAACTCTGACGCATCTCCCCCCTGGAAATAATCTCTGACTCAGACTACATGTTGCTTACGTGGGTAAGCCGACGAGAGTGTCTTACACTTACTGTGCATCTGCAGAGAACTGTAAGCTGAATGGCGACTGCTACTGAAGTCCATCTTTTTAATGAAGGTGATAAGAGCCTGCAGACAAGCAGTGAAGCCATGCGTCGGAGGAAGAGGCACACAGGTATTTTGTCACTTCGTACGATTTATGGAAGTGGCAGGGGCAATAGCTCTGGCAATAAAAGACCAGCAATCTTTATCATTGCAACCAAAGGACTTTGACAGCCCCACTTCTCGGTGAACTATAAATACTCAGGTCAACCTTTATCCAGAAGCCATAAGTAGGAGCATAACACTCAACAGTAACACACCATCCCCACTGTTTACAGATCAATTGAGCATTGCACAGTCGTCTTTCTACAGTGACCCAAACATCGACTTTTTTAACTATGGGAATATGTTCCCTTGTTCCCTATCACCTTGTCTACTTCTTTAGGCACTTTATGTGACAGAATCAGTAAAACTTTGAAAAGCACTTAGACCAAGAACGGTCCTTGTACATTTCTTGCTATCGTGTGCACATTGAACTAGCCCTTAGAGGATGCGTCCGCTAAGTTGCTATGCAAGACTGATTAGTATTGACAACTGAAGCTAGTAAGCACCCAGGGCTTCAGTCTATTACCCCAGGACCTAAGTTTCTCATTCTGTATACTGAATGTACTGCCAAAGCATTATACATGTACCTAACCTGACGGAATTTTTAACATCTAATTAGCTTGGGAGGAATAATTTATGTCCGATCTCAAGATCAAAAACTTTGTCAACTCATTGTATTTGTTAATAACTACTGATCACTGTTCCGACTATTTTAACATAAGGAATGATTGTTTTATGATATGCTCTTCAACAATTTTTTAAATATGAATTCTGCTGTATTATGCTATTTTGTTATGGGAAAATTGTCAACGTTTTTATTAACCAAACAATAAATTATTTCCTTACTTCCTTACAAATGTCTTTACCAGCCTTCTTATGAGAAGTAGCAAACTTCACTAGTCTTTTAGGATACAAATTAAATAAAGACAAATGTGAAATACTCCCTTTAAATGAATTATGTTTTCATGCAGATTTCATTTCTTTACATTTTTGCTGGAATCACGATAAAATCAAATACCTTGGTCTTAATTTCACTGCTTCTATCAACGCAGGTTTCTACTACCACAAAACAAGACTCACAACTCCTACTTCTCTTACATGTAGATGCAATCTTCTGTTTTTATCTTGGTGGGGTAGACCCTGAAGATAATGTTAGTTCCAATAATACTTTTGTACCTGTCTAATCTTCCCATAAATATTCCTTGTCTTTATTTTAAAATATGGACTTTTCCAGATTTTCATTCTTACCACATGGCATTTTTCCTAATCAAGACTCTTTTTCCTAAACAGAAAAGGATTCTACTATTCCTCCCCTTTGGGTTGATATTGAAAACTTTTTGCTTCACCCTTTCAATTTTCGTGAATTTATAGCTTTCACTCGGAAACCTCTCTCCGTGTCCCTCCCTGCCCCAAAACATGCATGTAAGCTTTTACGACCTGATTTTGTCCTCCTATAATAACATCACAAAACAATTCCTTTATTCCTCAATACGGCATAATAAATATATTCAAATCAATAATAAAACTAGTTTTGAAAGTCCTGGCATGAAAAGGTCTAAAATGAGTTTATCAACTTTTTGAGGTTTTTTTTCCGTCTTTAAACTCTACTAAATATATCTCATTGTTAACTGTGATTCACTCAGCGTATGAACCTCTTCAACACAATATCATTTCTTCGACTCCTACCCTCCAATTGGGCACATCCTTGCTATCCTTTTCTTCAGCATCCCTAATTTATAATAAAATAACCACTCCTCTAGAAGATCGAGACAAGACTGATGTGGAGTTACAATGGAAACGTGACTTAGACACTTCTTTTTTAATTCCTTTATGGAACAAGATTCGGCTTAAGATACAGAAATCATCTAGAGCTACTAATACTATTCAAACTTTATGTTTTATTTATAACAGGCTGTTGATTACCCTCATCACTTTACAAAGGATAAGTCCTACCTCCTCCTTCTCTTGTTGGTCCTGCAATTTCACTCCCTCTGACCTTAAACACATGTTTTCTGAATACCCCTCCACATATCAATTTTGGTTGAGAGTCTGGAAACAGATAAATGCTATTTTTACGCACAAGTTCCTTTTGACTTCAAAATAGATATTTCTAGGTAGTATTTAAGAAGATTGGTCTTCTCGCACCATACTGATAAGGTTGATAAATTGGATTTGCTTCTTGCAGTTGCCATTCAGCAGATCACCAAATCATGGAAAGACTCTTCCAAAATGTCTTTTCAAGCATGGTGGTATGATGTTTGCTATAACCACAGACTTGACAGAGCAAACGTCAACCCATTATCTCTTGTCATTAAAAGATATATAATTTGGCCACCTGTGACAACTTTCCTGGACTCATCTGCAAAATGTGCCAAGTAACATGATCTTTGGATTGAAGAGATACCCAAATCTCTATGACTCTTTACTACTGCTATGTATAATTGTTAGAATTATGATATTAATGAATATTAATCTGTTAAGCTTTTGCAATGATATTGTATCTCTGTAATTCTTATAGGATATTTGCTCTATCCCCTTTTAATTTTTCTTCATTTTATTTTTCTTTCCAGCAAATTCTTGTTTCTTATTTGCTGTTTACTCTAATACTCTTCTAATCATATTGTTTTACATTATTGTGTATCATATCCAATGCTAAATAAACTTCAATTTTCAAACTTTAAAAAAAAGTTTTGTATTAACTGTTTCCTATCTGAGGAAAGTTGTTTTGGCCTCAAAGATAGGTTTCTTGCATCATTTCCATGTGATGTGGTGTGTGCCAATATTCTTTGGGGAGGGATTCTGGCTCCAGAAACATTCAATGGTTCTGAGTGACTTCCTTTCGTCATTTAGATCTTTCCTGAACTAGTTTTTGCATGTTATGAATCTCTACCTTTTTAGATTGTCAGGAGCAATGTTAATAATGATCACAATCTTAGCCACATCGTAATGGTCTATGACCATGTAAAACTTGAGATCACCTGGGGTAAATTGGAAGTCGGTAGAGAGTCTGTATGCGAAGAAAAGCATATTTATGTCTATATAGTCTTGAGTTCTCACCAAGTAATAAAGTCACTATTCTGTATCAGGTCCCATTAGGTTACTTTAATTTAAACCTTAGCTCAGTCCTTTGTACCTATGGCACAGAGCAGTGAGTCTTAACTTAAAGGAAACAACTGTCAATCATTTAGCAGTACCAAAACAGATAGTCTGTGAAAAAACAAAACAAAATGAAAATTCCACTCCAATTTATAAAAATAGTATACATTTTAGTGAGCAAATAGACACCAACACTACAAACATCTGAAATGGAGAACCAGGTATATTATTTTTAGGACTTTAGAGTTTTATAGCACCAAAAGTGCCGATAGCGAGTATGTGGTTGCGTTAGACTGGGATAACACCAAAAGTTAAGGCTGACCACGAAGGAGCATGGGTCAGCTACACAGACCAGGTTTACCCCAGTGAAAAGTTTACCTTCTGGCAGAGGACCTGATTAAGATCTTGGCGGATTGGATCAGATCCGTCATTTTACTAGTGCCATAGAATATAATGCATTTGTAATACGGTGAACGGGGTATCTGTCACATTTGTGATGGAGTATCCCATCCGTCAGCTCTAAATCAGTCACTTAGTCTTTTTCTGGTGGAATTTTCTCATATGCAGGGCAGGCTGCTGGCTTGATCCGTTGGAATGTTTGACGATGGCGGGATACTGCTCGGTGCTGTTCGCAGTGAAGTCCTCCATGTTGGGAATTGGAAGCTTTTCTGGATGTAGAGCAGCTTTCAGCGAGGCGAACCAGGAAGTTTATTCCGACCGGCGATATGATGCAGTTTGGCTGTGGTCCCATGACAGCCTGTAGTTCTTTTACGAAAAAGTTCAGAAAACATTTCTAAGGTCCACTTTTGCAGTCTTGAGGGGGAGAGAGTACACTCTAACACCAGCCAAGGTTCAAAAACCTTTGGGCTCCACTTGGTGAGTTAGGACAGACGTCATCAGCAGCATCCGGGTTAAATGTATATTAAACTGGTCAGCTTGGATGTCCTTTGTTGCAAGTGTCTTGCTGCTTTTGTGTTCTCAAAGCTTAACAGGAAAGTAGCCAACTAGCACTTGGAGTACGCTTTTCTGTCCTGGGTTCCAGTTGGAGCAGTTCTAACCCTTGGTGTTTCTCTTCCCAGGTAGAAATGCAGGCTCAGACCTTCTTCTGTGTTCCCATCCTTTGATTCAGCAGGTGCAGTCCACCTTCTTCTGTTTTTACCAGTTCCATCAGTGTTCTGAAGGAGGTAGCCAGGTATGCCAATTGTATGCCTGGCACAAGCTTGTGGGTGAGGGAGACCCCCTGAGCAATAGGTTTAAAATTCCCACGGGCAACTCTGCCTACTTCCTGGGGTGTTGGGACCAGACAACTCTACAGTGCATCTCTAGGTCCAAATCCAATGTCAAATTCTTCTATCCCTGGCTCAGAGCGACAGACACACACCTGAGGTGGGTCTAGGGACATGAGGAACTCCCCCTGCAAAACCAATTCTGTGACAGGGTTTCCCATAACAAGCATTGGTGATAGTCGGCTACTTAGATAATGGCAGGGCAGGCCTAGCTGTGAGTAACATCAACATGTGACAGGGGCGGCCCCTTTCTTCCTGCCAAGGCCCTGTTTGTTCCCTTTCCTGAGACCTATCTGCACCTCCCAGCAGGTGGGCAGGTGACAGCTAGGCATTATTTCAGAAAGGACTCCTAGAGGTGTTAGTCAGGAAAATGACAACGTTTTAAAAGTAGCATTTTCAAAATAGTAATTTAAAATCTAACTTCAATTGTAGATAATTAATACAAATTTGGATTTTAGATTCCTATCGATTTGAGTCATTGAACCGTGGTTTTAACCATTCCCAAACTGAAGTTATACATTATAAAGTGTTATAATGTTACCCCGTGCTTTTCTATGAGAGAGCCAGCCTTGCTACAATTAAAAACGACTTTGGAGATTTTTCACTGTCAGGCCATGTAAAAGTTAAATACATATGTCCTATTTTTTAAATACCATGCACCCTACCCAATTGGCATTTAGGACCTACCTTAGGGGAGACTTATAGGTATTACAAAGGAAGGTTTAGGCCTGGAAAGAGGGTTAATTTATCCTGTCGAATTTGCTGTTTTGCAGACGTTGCAAGGCTGCATTGGCAGGCCTTGAGTCATAGTTTCACTTTGTCACTGTAGTGGTGGCACAACATGTGCTGCAATTCACTAGTGACATTTGACTTACTGGCTCCTCCGTATGCAGAGTACCATATACTAGGGACTTATAGGCAAGTTAAATATGCCAATCAGGTATAAGCCAATTGCACATTTATTTTAGGGGGTGCTATCTAATCCCACCTCTGCCACCAATGTAGGAAGCTGGCTCTGTATATACTATACCAAAGTGAAGTATAGTGTGCACAGAATCCAGTGGACCCCAAAGGTAGGCAGAGGTAAAGTTAGATAGCACCTCACTCTCTATTTGTGGTAGTATATTCAAGCAGTAAGGCAGTATCAGAGGACAGTGTTAAGCATTTGTTGTACACACTCAGTCAGCAAATGAATTCACACACTCAATGTACTTCAAACAAATTTGTTTTTGTATAAAAATATTCTTTTAGTTATTTTATTTTCTAGAACCAAGCAAGCCTGGCACAGGTAAGCAATAAATAAGTTACAGAAGTAATGCAATTAAAATACAGTTTGAATGATAATTGCATATGCACTTTGGTTTGATTTACAGTATGGATGCAGAGAAATGCAATACTTAGTAAATGCAGTACATAGACTTGAATAGGCTTTTTAGTAAAATAGCATGTAAGTAACTTTTGAGATTACTAGGCTTACCAAGAGTACCTAGATACTACTCTGGGACACTTTCTGAAAACAGGTAAGTAAAATCGTTTTTGTTAAATTATGCAATTTTAAAGAATTTCTTTAGTTTCTCAAACTCCACACTTAGAAACTTTTCACAGAAAAACAGTCAATGTTATCCTATGGAGCAAAATAGTGTTATCAGTTTTGAGGTAAGTATTTGGTAGTGGGAGTTGAGGTTCTGGGGGTAGACTCAGGGGTCCCCCAGGGTCAAGGATGCACTCTAGTTACACCCACAGTGGCACTAGGGCGGTCGGGTGCAGAGTGCTAAGGCCCAATGGTATCCAATCAGGGATAGGGGGCCGCTGGTTGGTGGCTGCTGGCAAGCAGGCCACTTGGTTGTGGGAGCAAAGCTCCTAGACTTTAGCTCAGGGCAAATGGGGAAACCAAAGGTGCACCCTCAGCGGCACTAGGATGGCCGGGTCCAGGGTGCTGTTTTGACGTCAGGAGCACTGTGGTTTTCATAAGGAACCTCCGGTTTGCAAAGGCACTGCAGACTTGAGGACGAAGGTCTTCTAGGTGCGACCACCACTTCGAGAGGTATGTTGGGAAGTTAGGGGTTGGTTAGGCACCATCGGTTTGGGCACACAAGGCCATAGGGCGTCGGATGCAGGGGTGCCTTTTGGGGTCGGACCTTCTTACCAGCTCCTGGTCGCGGTTGGGGGGAACATCTGGATTTAGGCTGCAGGTGTCGGCTGGAGGCTTGAGGCAGGTCAGGGGGTTGCCAGATCTCAGGTCAGGATCTCCGGGGTGACCTCCTCGTTCTTTCCCCACTCGAGCTCGGGCCGTGGACGTCGGGTGCAGAGTGGGGCGGATTTGCGGCGTCTGGCCAGCGGTTGCAGATGAATAAATCTGGTGTTCACGGGAGACAGAGTCTTTTTAGTTGAAGGCAGGCAGGTCCTCTGGGGTTTTCGAGGTTGCTGGCTGCAGGACACACCGGGATTTTGCAGGAGCAGGTTTCAGGGGGAGACAGGTCGGTAGGGCTGGGGCCAAGTCAGTGGGCATCTTCCTCTTGTTAGCTGCTGCACGGCTGTTCGGTCCTTCTTCTTCTTCTTCTTGTAGTTTCTTCTTGTCTGAGGAAGCAAGGTTCAGGGGTGCCCCTAAATACTAGATTTAGGGGCGTTACAGGTAGGTAAACGGCAGGGACCAATGGGTCTCTTCCCTGGGGTGGGTACACCCCCTATTATGCCAACCTCCATTGGGAGGGGGCATGAGCCTGTCCCGGGTTGGCTGAGTCCCCCCATTTTCAAGATGGCGTGGACTGAGAATTGTGCTTCACCTTGCCTCCCCCACCTGAGGGGTGGAGTTGCAGAGGTGGGTACACTTGTTTTTCCAGCCGGTTCTCCAGCCCAAAGTGGGGGTCAGAACCAGTGGGGACCAGTTGCTGAGAGCAGCAAGTGGCTTGGGGATGCTCACAAAGGTGGCGAGCCTTTGAAGCTTCCCCTTCGTGAACCCTGCCCATCCTGGGGGAGGAAGCTTGACACCTCGTCCCAGGATGTGCATTGTTTCAGAGAGTAGCAGGCTCTCAACCCAGGGGTCCAGAAACATGTCTGGTGCTGGCAGCTGAAAGCAGCCACTCAGCCTGGAGACTAGTGGTAGGTTAGTTTTCAAGGAGCATCTCTAAGATGCCCTCTGTGTGCATTTTACATTAAATCCCACACTGGCATCAGTGTGGGTTTAATGTGCTGAGAAGTTTGATACCAAACTTCTCATACGCTTAATGGCACTGCACTTACAATGTCTAAGAATGGACTTAGCCACTGTAGAGGTACAGGGCTCATGCATGTGTACTCTCACCACTGGTATAGTGCATCCAGCTAGCGGGGTGACTGAGCTATGCCAGGGCAGTGGGTTGGAGGCATGATACACAGGGATGTGTGCCATGTCAACTCTTCACTTTGTTCTGCAACAAGACACGCAGCCTGCAAAGGCAGTGTGTGAGTGTCAGGGCACAGGACCTCTAAGGGAGGCACAATAAGTGCTCCAGCCCTTGGAGGCCTTCTCTGGTCACAGTGCCCTGGGTACCTGTGGTACATTTTACCAGGGGCTGACCTGTGGCCAGAGATGCCAATTGGGTTTAGTCTTCAATGCAGTTTTAGGTAAAGAACATATGCCCTAGGTACTTGATTAGCATCAGCAATTCAGCAAAAGGTGGGGTCAACCATGCAGAAAGAGGGCACTTTCTCACAAATGGGCCCTGGTCATTAGCACCCCACTGTTCAGAGTAAGTAAACCAGCATTAAATCTAGTACAAAGTGGGGGCAAAAAGGGAGTTTTCTCACACCGTGAAATAAATGTAATGTGGGTGATAGACACTCAAATACCTATGGACTGATTTAGAGTTTTTGAGGACAGGGTAATACACCTCAAACTCAACTGAGTACCTTGTCTGGGAAACCCTCATGCCACTCTCTTCAATTAGAGATAGGCTGACTTTAGGTTTTCCATCAACAGGGCCCCTGTTTCCTTTGTCGATGGAAAGCTTCCTCCAATAGAGTAAGGTCGTTGGCATAAGGACATTACACCACTCATCCTATTTAAGGTGGACAGTGTAGTTTCTTTTTTTGTCCATCACTGCCAAGAACAACCTGGTGGTGATGGGCACCATCATTGTTTTATTTTTCAGAAACACACCAGCATTGGGTGTTGTTTCTGAGAAACAAAAGCTTAGTAAACATTTGGTGAACAGCTGTCAAGGTGACACTTGTCCACCAAACATTTTGTACATTGAAAGGAACCATCATTACAGTAGTTCCTTTGGTTACTTTCAATGTACAGAGATGACCTCGGGGACGTCCTAGTCTGCCCTGATGGGCAGAGGAAAGTTTGCAAAACCATAAGTCAAGGCCTTAGATTGCCTTCTTGGTTATGTTAGAGCATTAACACAGGCAGTGAGTCGAAGGCAGGAGGACAGGAGTTAACAGCTGGAGTTTTGAGGAGTTGAGCCGAAGAAGAAAGATGAAAATGGTGGTGCACTGACAAGCTTTTGAGATTCCTTGTTTAACCACTGTCATTGTGCAGGACCCTAGCATACCCTGAACCATGCATCACTAACCACCAGGCTGCCTTTCTTCATTTCTTCAATTTTTTGGGGGAGCATTTATACATTTAATTTTGTCCTACATACAGCTGAGTATACAGTCAGTATACATAGCAAACAAGTATCGCCGCTGCACAGTACAAAAACCATTAATGTCAGGTCGAGTGGTGCAGGGCCAAATAGGCCAGCAGATAACAGGAAAGTGCATTCTAATGTGGCAGAGGAAAGAGAGCATACAATTACATGAGTAATAAAAAGATGATTCTCTTCAGAACTTCAAACGATAGAACTAGCTCGCAACCAAACATTGAGCAAAGGAAAAACGATATAGCACGAAAATGTATAACCTTTGGACTGGAGTGGGCGAACCGCATCCCTTAAAAAACAACGCGTCAGTCAGGCAGTATTAATAGTGGGAATTGGACTTAAGGTGGCAGTGTCTCAAGGAGGGAGATTATTGTCTCGTAAGATATACTGCAGCTCAGTTAGCAAAGAGTCCCAGCTGGGAGAGATAGGGTTTTTACATGGGCACGTAATATCTTCTCAATGCAAGGCTGAGCTTTCAGCTTGAGCCCAGACATCCATGAAGTGCGCCCAGGCAAGGATCACAAGAGGTGTGGGTGATTTCCATTTGCAAGTGATTAAGGGCCCATTTTGATGATGGACGGAAGCCCATCCGTGCTGGTGGCGGTGGCGGAAAACCGTTATGATTTCCGCCCCTGGTGCGGTCATTGCAACCACCAAATCGCAATGGACCCACAGAGGCTATTTTCTGTCCGCCTCAGCCGGTCAGGCTCCGCACATTTTTTGCGTACGCAAGGGTGGCGGATGGAGCCAACAGGGCAGGCCCGGCGTGCGGAAACACGTTCCGTCTGCCAAGCAGATCACGATGTTTCAGAAAGCCCTTCCCACCGCCGAGTAAAAACCACCACGTTGCAAATGGCGGAAATACAACTATGGAGAGGAAGAGCCGAAACAGAAGCCATCTAAACCCCCTGAGCCGCCATGGATCCAGCGCAACAGGACCTTCCCGCTGCACCAACTGCTGCACCTCCGGCAGACAATATGCCGCCGTGCCCAACAGCAGAGGTACGTACCAAACATTTCCACTCATGCAACCCTTGAGCAACTACAACTCCCAGCAAGCATGGCGGCAAAACGATGTTCGTGGCAACCTGCCAAATGCAAAGTGTGAGGCCCACCCAATCGACATGAGTGACTGTCGGTGCTCCCGAAGGCAATTGGGGCCAATGACGAGCCTCGCAGTTGCAGAGCACGCACACCGCAACACGCAGACTTGTACACCGAAGGCACCTATTGGCTGATGGCTTATCCGCATAGTGTGTGCCACACCCTGGTGGCCCAGAAGCTGCGACCGCAACCCTGCAACATTAAAGTGGGGCCAATGTGTGTCATCACTGCGAATGCTAGCTACGGCGCATGCGAACACATACTGCATTTGCAGTGGCGCCCTGCCAATTACACCTCACATCACAACTCAATTGCCCAAAGTGACTGATGCACCCCATGTGTAATGTTGTGTGGCATTAGGCCCCCATGCATATAAACTAACCACACAGACACCGTACATGTATAGGAGAACCGGCACAGGGCACATGCGTCCTGCTCCATTGGCAGGGTCACATGTCCAGTGACGCCTGTGCTGGGTGGCTGTGGGATGGGGGGTAAGCCAGCCCTTTGGGAGTGGCTGGTACATTAAAACAACTAGAACAGTGACCAGCTGCTCACTACACTGTGGAGGGATGAGAGAGTGTGACCCGTGAGCCAAGTCTTCACACACATGAAATGTCCAAGGAAAGGAGAGTGAAATTACAGACATAGCCATGCCTCGTGTCCAGATGGACTTAAATGAGGGAAGGAGTCAAAAAGGACAAAGGTCTCCCGCACTGTACCAATGTTGTGTAATGAAACATCCAACCTGTGGACCCCGCCTGAATATCCCTTGACATCTGACTGGCGTCTCTGGGACAGGGGTCATCTTGAGAAGGGTCAGTGGCGTAGGCAGACAACCAGAGGTGTCCATTGTCTGCAAATCAGATATACATGTAATCCCTAGCACGTCCAATACATATACTGGTGTGGTGTGCAGTGTGCCTAGCTGCCACTGCCTGTAAATGTCCCCACACACATCCCGAGTCAGTGCTTCTCCAGACCAAACACCCTCAAAAATCCTGCCCACCAGCATGTACGACATGTGATTACCACACCTTGCAATCCTCATTGGTTTTTGTGACATTCCCTGTAGACTGATGTACTTACATACTTGCATGACTGATTGTCTCTGTACAATGTGTGCATGATGTAAAGTACTGTCACATCCTACACTCATATCAGTAGCACCATACAACAAATGAAATGCACATGAGCGAGTGACCATGGAGAGATGAGGGGTGCTGGACGAGGGTGGCAGAGAGGGAATCTGAGAAAGAGGGCATGAGTGAGAGCATGAAAAGTGTCACTTGCCTGATACCCCCACCTCAGGAAACCTCCTCCTCCCATTAAGAGTACATTTTCAGGAAAAAACATACTTCTTGAATGAGAATTTGGAAGGAAAGAATGCGTCTCCCTGGCCCTTGAAAAACTGAGGAGAGATAAAGGAGGGCCCTGAAGCAGGCCTGGCGAGAGACATAAGTGACAAATCGGGCACGCAGTGGCTCACCCGAATGCCTCGTTAGACCACAGAAATAAAGATACCTTGAGCCGGCCCTGCCTGGGAGGCATCCCAAATGTCGATGGCAGCGATTGATGGTACACACATTGGCCTCATACCACAGGAGGCAAGTGAACCCATCTATAGGAACAACAAACACTACCACTCCATCAACCCGCAAGTGGCATGACAGGCGGAGCAGATCATCTCACACATGCAGAGTCTCCGGGGTCGGCACATGACTGCCTCCCTTAAGTACCTGTGAAGAGGCGGCAAGCTGTGTGCATATATTTCCCTCTGTGGCATAATAATATATTATCCACATTGGTAAAGCGCGAACACTCGTAAGGGTCTCTAGGTGCTGGGCGGCCGTCAGGAAGATTAAGCAAGCTATTGCCCAGAGTCACATGGTGCTGGGCTAATCTGCCGCCGGCGCCGGGGATCAAACCGTGATCCCCAAATTCCGTAGTCAGTCGCCCTGGCCGCGGTGCCACACCTCTTCCCCTCATCTACATCTACATCTAAATGTAAGGTCCAAGGCGGAGCCCAGTCAGCATGTACAAACAAAAGGAGGACGGATGGCCCCTTTCCCTCGGCCCGGCTGGAGGTGAGAAAAGGCTCCCTCCCTGCCTGCACATTGCTGCTGGGAATGGACAGCAGTCAATGTGAAGGTGCTGCTGAACATTTCCCGGTATCTGGAGAGTAGACCGGGACAAGTTTAGCATATCCATGTAGGGACCAATGTCCTGGCAGGGGGGACGGCGTTCACCCCGTGCAAAGAGGGGAGGCGCCGTGTACCTGCGTGTACCCCGGACTCAAGCCTTGGGTACTTGCAAAACAACAATGCCATGTTATCTTCATGCGCTACAGCTGCATAATAGAAGCCGGGCTCATGCCAGACGAAAATGTCCACGACGGTCAAATAACAGCCTCCCCTTGCTCCGGTCTGTGGTACCAAAATAAACAGACCACAGAGCACAGCACAGTCCAAGCCAAAGCAGACAGGGCCAAAGTCAGAGAGCTGGTTGCCAATTCTTGTCAGGAGGCGTGAAGAAAGGGAAACAATGATTGCATTAGTCACCAACAGTTCCTGTTGCTGTGAAGTATTTACGAATCCAAGAAGGCACAGGCAGCTTCAAAGGCAATGAGTTCCAAGAGACGATCCAGTTCATCTTCACCAGAGAGGACTGCCATCCAATCCAGCAGTATAAAGGAACAGATGTGCTCCTTGCACCACGAGGTTGCAAGGGGCATCTCATCGCAACCTGGGAGAGGTTAGATGTAGGCATTGCACAGGAGCCATTGCGTAAATGCACAGGCGCAGCTGTCAGCCTGCCTGACACATTGAAAGGCATCCCATAAACGTGTCTCACCAAAGCAGTCTTGCACGTGGACCAACAAAGGAGCCACCTACAGCTCATGATCCAGGTCAGCAAGGGGTGTGTTTGAAAGGCAGACATCCATGGCCCACTGAAACAGACATCTTCTGCAGGAAAAGTTGGGTTGCACGCAGGTGAAATATGCATGGCGGAACTTTAGCCTATAACTGATGCCCAGCACAGGCAGTGGGACACATTCAAAGAGAATCTGCATGTGGGCACGGTACAGTTGCAACTGACTGGGCTCGGCCTGGCCCACTGGACGGTTAGACATGATGTGAGAGCAATCTCAGAACCAGCGCTCAGCTGTACAGCCAAACTTATGATCAGAAAGTGCAAAATGCAGTGTGCTAATTGGAGGACTGACACCTGGAGGTACTCCCGGTAAAGCATGGAAGGAAGGGACAAGGTCAGAACCCACAAGTCCGATAAAAAGTGTGAAATGGCCTTCAGTATAAGACGCTATCAATACTCTGTGTCTCAGTTCACCGCGAATTTAGTGGGCGAGCCGTGTTCAGCACTGGCTGAATCACGCGGTACAGGCAAGACACCTGGTATCCGAAGGTCTTCGAGCTGGTGTGGGAGCGACTACTTGAATCAGATAGAAAACATTACACGTATCCTGCGGTGCATTCAAAGAGGGAGAACATTCACCCAAATTCCCCAAGTTTTCAATCCAAGATTGAATAAAATGTTTAACAAGTTCTTGAACCACGCGCAATTTATATCACCACAGCAGTATATTAATATGAAGGAACAAATGATTTAGTTTCTTAGGGCTTGTTTGGTCCTTTATTATGCACGATCTTCCAATCCCACCGCGTTTCGTCGTCTTTGGGCATGAACCCTACGACTTCCTCAGGGCTGGAAGTAATACAGACAAAACATAACAATTTGAGATATCACATTGCTGAGCATGTTTATACAACTGACAGACATTGTCAAAGCCAGTAGGCCGGAGTTGTAGTAGGTATAATTGTTCCTTGTTGTCTCATGTATCTGGGTGCAATGGCAATTACAGGAAAATGCTAGTGGGGTAGCCTAATCTGCTAAGACCAGATTAATGTCTGAGGTTTTTGGGCCATGCCCTTAATTGTATTGTCCAGGCTCCTTTGAGGGACCCCTCCAGTTTTTTGAGGTTTTTTTGTGAGATTGAATTGATTGATTGAGGAAATGCTGTCCTTGTGACTCATTCATATTGTAAGCATGCATTCCAAATGAGTTTGATGTGGGAAGGCGATTGGGGCTCACTTGTTGTGCACAACAGTGAATTGTAGTGTGATGTGATCATTTTGTTGGGACTCACCAGCCTCCAGTTCCCCATCGATTCCTGTGAGACTCTCTGGATGCATTATGGCAGGCACCTTCTCCTCCCATTCGGTGAAAGTTGGTGGTGGAATGGGAGGTCCGCCACAAGTACTCTGTGCCGCCGTGTGGTTTCTCTGGGCCGGATGCTTTACCCGGCCCTTGGGGTCCCCCCACCACTTCCTGATATCACGCACAGTGTGTAAGGTGGTCCCTACGGCCTTGACTTTGCTATGGATCCTTGCCCACATTTGATTCTTGCGCGCAAGTGCGGTGTATTGGACCAGGTGCCCAGACAAATGTGGTTCTGCCCAGATTGTCTCGTCTACCATCACTTTCAACTCTGAGTCGGTGAAGTTGGGCATTTTCTTGGGGGACATGGTGCAAATGAATGAGGGGTGCAGGGTGCAAGGTAATGGTGGAGATATGTGTAGTGTGTGAGGTGTGTGGGTGTAAGTGGTGTTGTGTGGAGATATCTGGGTGTGATGTTGTGCAGTGTGAGTCAATGGTGTCCTGTCTCTCTGTCTCGGCTTGTGGTGTGCAGAGGCTGCTGGTCCAGGTAGGGGTTGGTTTTCATCTGAGGTATATGGGTGTGTCCGCATGGGTGATGACCTCCAGATGTCTCTTCCATGCTGTGCATGGCTTTCCCTACCAGGAGCAAGTTGGAGTGTGTCATTGTGGCATGTGTGTTGTGATTTAGGGTGACAGAGACTACAAGCAGACATCGGCGTTATTGTGGGGTTGGTTCCGCCCGCCATTTATTTGGCCTGTGTGCGAGCGAGCCTGTGGGATGGCAGTGCTTGGTCCCCCAGCTCCGCATTCTCATCGTAATTGGGCATGCGGTCTTGCCACAGCAGGAGCTGCCTTTTCCAGTCATTGTACAGCTTTCCCCATCCACTGCTGTCAGATTTGTAGCTTTTCCGACCGTGGAGGACGGTGTTTTGTGACATCCGTCCGCCGCGGTCTGATTTTGCGTACATAGCATCGTAATTTGACCAACGGAAATGCCGTGGGTCATGCGGGGGGATTTTTCCAGATTTCACAGCGGTCGGAGGGCTTTTCCATCTGTCATTGTAATGGGCCCCTAAGGGTTTAGCCAGTAGAAGAGCCAGGTCGATTAATTGTATAATTACTATGGCCTTTATAGTCTGGTGGAGCATTCCTAGCAGGAACACCTCCCATGTGTGCAGCTAGGAAATCCCCATGCATCTTGCTAAAGAAGTTGTGACACCCAACCAATACTGGGTAAGCGAGGAGCGTGCCCTGACAATATGTAGAATATCAGCATGGGGCAGAAGGCAGTGGGGGCAGCAGCATCTGTGTGGTGGAAGTAGCGGTTGATTTTGTCTGGGGTGAGGTAGCCCTGTGTAGTATGTAGTATTGTATTCGCTTGAAACAAGCATTGCGGGATACCGTGGAAGGGTATACCAGAATTCCCTGCCACGCTCTAGCTGTGCAAGGGCGATCTAGCTCACAGTACCAGCAGTGTCATTGTGAAGTGGGAGGCACTGCAGCTTGTGTGCATAGAGAGCTGGCAGCCTTTCTTGAAGCTGTTTGTTTGAAAAGTTGTATCCTAAGTTAATAAATTATTGCTTCAGGACATGTACCTTTTCACAGGCACATCATGTGTTGTCTTTGTCATTACTCTCCTTCCTCGTGCATCTCATCATTGCATTCAATGTGTATTGGGTGCAGCTGGTGCTTTATCTCCCAATCCCAACAAGTGAATTTTGTTTGTTGTAAGAGAAAACGTTTCTTGACATAACTGTAGGACTAATAAAGCACACACGATCACACAACACTGCTGGTAACATTTCTACAATGGGAACATCGGGCAAATAAGGGCCATTTCACAGACCTTTTGTATGGCCTACAGTATTTGTACAACTCTGTCAGCTGTAACACTGACATGTATTCCATAATGAGGGGCTTGTTGTAATGTCATTATACACATTCATGCCAATGACGGACGCATAAATTGCTTTGTGTCACTTGACAAGACATATTTGATTTCAAATATTAACTATTATATATTTAAAATAATGACTTCTACTACAACAGGTATTTGGCAAAGACATAGGTCTGACATTTATTCGGTGAAGTGCTTGGCAATAATTCGACTGCTTTGTGTGTGTTGATGGTCTAAAAAAACTGTTTTCCCTTAGAAAAATTTAAAATTCATTAGGGTGCAGAGCAAGATACAGTAGGAACTATCACCTGCCCCATCACTGCTTCAAGCTCCAACTGCGAAAAGGTTTACATCTGCAAAGTGCAAAGTGCTATGAAAGGGCCAATTACTTTAGAAGGAGGCCCAAAAACAATTGTCTGTATAGTCTGTGTTGTACAGTATGTTCCATAGTGTGTGTTACTTTGTGAAGGTGCATTGTAAAGCAGTATGTCATATTTTTACATTGGAGGGGCTAGAAGTCTGGATTTTGGCCTTCAAAGAGGTAGTAATCATTGATATGGACCTAGAAGCCCTTGCACGAAAAGTGCTATAGACTGGAAAAAGAGCACTGGCTGAGAGGGGGACCTTTAGCCACTAGGGTTTCCCCAAAAGAGAAGAAAGGAGAAGAGGTTCCCTCCCTCTCCATTGAGTAAGCACAGGGAGGTGGATTACAAACATAGAACACACATTACAACTAATGGGTCTGCTCCAGGCTGGGATGCTGCAAGATAATATGATCGGGGATCATCTAAGAGAATTTTCAGAGATTGAGCACTCACATGGCGACCACTGGATTTTTCTGCTCCTGCTGTCTATCTTTTTTGGCATGTCGGGGCACTAGCCTTATGGAGGTAGGTGGAAGCAGGGGCAAGTAGATGCATTGGGATATATCGAGAGAGTCGTTAGTTGTCGCAGGAGGCTGAAGGGGATTACATTACTATGGTAAAAAATGTAATTAAAACAATATAGGGTATTGTGGGGATGTTTGAAGGTGGAAGGTTCAGCTTGAGATAGGATCAGTAGATTAGTAGGAAAAAGGTGGTCAATGGGCCTTTCAGTGGGAAGCGGCAGGTCTGTGAAGGACTCATGAATCCATGAATTAAGGAAAGGTGCAGTCGAAGCCAGAGAATTAAGCAAAGAGGGTCTGTGTATAGGTGGGGCTGTCACTCGAGCAGGTAGGAGGTAGGTTGGTTTGTTTAGAGGGCAGAGGGTGGGCACCTTATGCAATGTATTCATTTGACGTAGATGGTCAGAGTAGTGTATACTTTAAGAATGTTTGTAAGCATTATTCTACCTGACTTTGCAACAATTATTGACGTGTGCACTAAAGTTAGATTGTCACTTCGGAAGGCACGTGTTACAATTAGGATTTTTAAAAAGTGTTGAATGTGTCTTTACAAGGTTATCACATTTCCAGCTCATATTTAACATCAGAGCAGTCGTTGCTGCCTTCATTCTGGTTTATCTGACATTGTGTGAAGTCTTTTTCAGAAACATCAAGAGCAGCAGGATGTAGATGCCCATCTCTAGAGTTCTAAGAATCCTCAATTGCTGTGCTTTTCACTGCTCAAGCTCCACATTTTCACAAGAACTAATGCCAAATACTGGGATGATCTGAGGTCACTGACTGCACAGAAGAGTGGAGCAGAGTGGAGGGTGTAGTCGAGAAAGAGTGCTAAAGAGCAATATGCCCACTATATGGCTTGCCAAGAACAAAATGGGTGTTTTACCTTCAGAAATCTTTTCCAATGAGAGTTTTTGCTTTCAGAAAAGATTCACTCTATGACCCCTGGCACTGCTAAAGTTGAAATCTGTTTTGTCTAAAAACTCTATAATTCAGGATTGAGAAATTCAAACTCGCCAGCAAGCTGTCTGTTCATATTTTGGCATCACTCTGCCCCCGTTTGAATGTGGTCCAGATAAAGGGAAAAAAATACCAGAAAAGAAAAACTGAAAGTGCAGAGAAAATGTTCTATCGCTCCTTTCCCTTGCTTTCATTCCTCCGATATATTTACTGTAGTGTGAAAGAGCGATGAATTGTTCATTTAATTCCAGTCATTACCAGCCTTCAATTTTCATAAAAGTTTCATATAAGCTGATTAACAGAAAGCGACCTTGGGCAACTGTTTTCGTTTTCAAGGATACAGATAGATTACTTAGAAATAATACTCAGAGTTACCTTCCCTTCCTGCACAGAACCATTTGGAAGTCTTCCAATGTATTGGGGGCCAGTGATACGGATTGAATCTAAAAGTGTTTACCACAGCATCTTGCAGGGACGTTCACTAGTAAAGGAACATTCACCGGAATGACTAAATTGCTTTATAGTAACCCCAAGTCGTGAAAGTGGCTTTCAGCCACTTCAGGTGTTTAAGTTTACCACACTGACCACACTGGGGGCCCGATTCACAGAAATAACTTAAGACTAAATCCTAAACTTACTACTTTGTGGTATTCACAGAATGCACTTACTACTTTTGGTATTCACAGACTGCACTTACTACTTTTGGTATTCACAGGATGGATTTACGACTACTAAATTTACGTCCGCACTCGGGCCGGAAATTCCGGCCCAGAGGCGGAGCTTCCGGCCCGGAGGTGGAGCTTCTGGCCCGAGGCGGGGCTTCTGGGCCAGAGGCGGAGCTTCCGGGCCGGAGGTGGAGATTCCGGCCGGTGGCGGAGATTTAGCCATGGCCGAAATCTCCACCTCCGTGCCGGAACCTCCGCCTCCGGGCCGGAATCTCCGCCTCCGGGCCGGAAGCTCCCCCTCCGGGCCGGAATTTCCGTCCCGAGTGCGGACGTAAAGTTAGTAGTCGTAAATCCATTCTGTGAATACCAAAAGTAGTAAGTGCAGTCTGTGAATACCAAAAGTAGTAAGTGCATTCTGTGAATACCACAAAGTAGTAAGTTTAGGATTTAGTCTTAAGTTAATTCTGTGAATCGGGCCATGGGACTTTTTATTTAACTATTCCATTCTAGTTTTATGTCCCTGCAAGTCGCAATATATTTAGTGCTGGTGGCTGAAAAAATGGATAGGCTGAAATGTATGATTGAGAATGTGTCAGTTCATAAATGAGGATGCCTAGGTATCATATCAGCTAGGTGGAGACAATCATTTCATCACCAAGATTGCCAACATCTACAAAAACCTCGAACCCCAACTGCTGCAGCCGGAACTCCCTGCTCCTCCCACCAACCTCCCGCCCCACTTCCTGACTGATTGGTCACCTTTCTCTACCGAAAAACCACAACATCCATCATGTCCTCTAGCCACTCCCGAACTCCCACTGACCCCCTGCCCCCACCACGCATTCAACCTTGGACACAAAGAAATCAGACACCTCCTCACTAGCATCATCAACGCGGCATTCAGCTACGCAACCTTCCCAGAAACCTAGGAGCATGCAAAGTCAAAACACTTCTGAAGAAGCGCACAGTGGACCCATCTGACCTCAAGAACTACCGTCCCATCTCACTCCTCCCCTTCCCGGCCAAGGTACTGGCGAGAGTAATCAACCACCAAATCACGGACTACCTGGAATCCAACCACCTGTTTGACCCCTCCCAATCCGGTTTCTGCCCAAACCACAGAACAGAAACCACCCTTATAACCACCATGGAAGTCATAAAAGCCATCCTTGACCACAGCGAGTCAGCAGCCCTGATCCTCCTCGACTTGTCACTGGCCTTCGTCACCATCTCCCACCACCTCCTCATCCAAACATCTCACCACATCGGAATTTACTGCAACACCCTCAAGCCGCTATCCTCTTTTCTCACTGGATGCACATAGAGAATCTGCCTCTCACCACAGACTTCTGACCCCCAAGAGCATCATCTGCGGTGTACCCCAGGGCTCCTCACTTGGCCCCACACTGTTCAACATCTACATGACTCCGCTGAAACCCATCGCTGGTAGCCACGGTCTCAACATCATCTCCTACGCCAACGACACCCAGCTCATACTCTTCCTCACCGAAGACACGGACACCACCAGAGCAAACTTCCAGAATGTCTTGACATACGTCGCCAACTGGATGAAAGTCAACTGCTTCAAACGCAACACCGAAAAAGCCAAAGATCTCCTCTTCAGAAGAACCACCTCACTGTGGGATGATTCATAGTGACCCTCTGCCCTCGGACCAGCACCCACCCACACCACCCACTCCTGCATCCTCGAAATCATCCTTGACAGCGAACTCTCCATGAGACGTAAGATGAACTTGGTTGCCTCCACCTGCTTCAACAACCTCAGAATGATCCGGAAAGTCTTCAGATGGATCCCAACTGACACCAGAAAAACCGTCACTTAATCCCTCATCACCAGTCGACTTGACTACGGGAACGCCCTCTATGCCAGAACCACAACCCTCCTCATCAAGTGCCTCCAAACAATCCAGAACGCAGCAGCAAGAATTATCCTGGACCTGCCCAGACAAGCCCACATCACCCCCCACATCCGTGGTCTGCACTGGCTCCCCGTCAAGAAGAGATGCCACTTCAAGCTGCTCACGCACACCAACAAAGCCCTCCAGAACACGGGACAAGGATACCTGAACAACCGCCTGACATTCCACAAACACACCAGATGCCTGCGGTCTTCCGCCCTGTCCCTGGCCATTGTCCCCCGCATCCATCATACCCAAGCTGGAGGACCCTCCTTCTCCCACCTTACAGCAAAAGCCTGGAACGACCTCCCCATCCCTCTATGAACATCTACCTCTCTCGCTGACTTCAGGTGTAGACTCAAGACCTGACTGTTTGAGTAGCTGCACCTCACGCAAGTGCCTGGATACCCCTCGGTCTGATTAGTGCACTCTACAAGTTCTGATTGATTGATCACTGGACTTGGTGCCTCTTTGCCCTGGCAAGTGTGAGTGATGCATTGCTACATCGCCTGTTTTTGCAGCAGTCTGCTGCCTGCCAAATTATCTCTGACTTCCTAACACACTTAAGACCCAGGAAGGACAGACAATTGCTATTCGCTTGACATACATGACAAAATGAAACTAAGCCCTAGATTGTTTTAAATGATGCTGCCTTTAACTGAGAGAAGTCCTAACATCCAATTATCTCCAGCTACAAAGCATTGACAGCCAATGAGAGGACAGAATGTGGGGCCCTGCTTTTCACCGCTCTAATTCTAACCGTCCAAACTAGCAGTGCAAAAAGACTTACAAGGGAGTTCTCGGCACAATGATCATGTTTATTTACATAATAATGCATTTTCGTTCAAATCAATCAGTGCAAAATTAAATCTATTTGTTGCAATATATAGCTATGCACAACCCGATTGTTGATGTTGCTAAAATTAACATGATTCAATTAAACAGATTCAAGCCCTGTTGGGAAAACTCCATTGTCATGATGAGGTCACATGGCACGCTGTGTAAACATGGTTGTAAAATGGCATCTCATTATCCGTGAGCAAGGCTGCAGGATAGCTGAAACTCGTCAGATGGTTATTTGGTAACACACAAATAACTTTTTAGCAAAATTGAAGTAAATTACATTACTGCAGTCTCTTTTACACTGCATAGGCTCCTTTGCAATACCAACAATGGAGTTTGCTGTTCCCGCTACATTACGATGCGCCCATTGATCAGGCATGCTACGGAAGACAGCAAGTTTGCCTAATTATATATTTATATAATATGTAATTGAGCGTGCAATTTCATTCTGCACATTGTTAATGATGCATAAAACTGTGAACAGACCAAAAATCCTTTACAACTTCCCACCTTTGATTATTCTATAATCATTAAAACCCACAATTATTCGAATTAAATAAGTTAGCAATTATAACACAGTGTGGATCAATTCTTGTTTCTTTCATGTTTATTTCTCCATCAATTTTAGCTAGTTGTAAATACAATCCTTGGCATTCTTCATCTTAAATTGTTCTGTATTTCTCTTTACCAAGTTTCCTTTGCCTTTACACCCACATTTTACAAATAAATACTCAGAAAATTTGAAGAAGAAAAATAGAACAATGGCACAATTGCACAAATAATACAATTATTATAGGTGTTAATATCAGCCTACTAAACATACCCACCCCCAAACTATAAAACCATTCACCAGCTTTGCAAAAATCCTTTCCTATCTCACTAACCCAGGAGCCTACTGCTTCCTAACAGCTGTGCTCGTCTGAAATTTGGACTTCATGAGAAATAATTGTTATATTACTCACATATACATTAATAACCCTAATATTACCATCAGGCATGAAGGTGCACCATTCCCTGACCTTCAATACCTTGCAAACATTGCCTTCTTTCTGAAAAGGGTTGTCTAGCGCTACACAGTTTTGTATTATCATTGCATGCATAGCAATTAACTCACAATTAATCTGAGTTAAAGCACTGGCAGAGTTAGAAGCAAGCCAATCCACAAGTGTAGATAAACAACCAATCTTCACATCATTCATAGCCACACCTATAGATGAGATCATAGGTCCTAAAATATCTCATACTATGGGTCCAAGAACAAGTTTCACTCTTTTCATACAAATAGCATCAATCAGTGCATTAATATGAAAAGTTCTAGGACACACTATAGCAAGAGAACACAACCCCAACCAATTATGTGGCAAGTTGGAATAAGCAGTCTTTCCACAAAAATATTGTATCCCTCTCAAAAGTGATTCTTCATCAACGAAGAAATCACCATTGACAACATAACTTCACTCTCGCCACTTATTCAATTGGCCCAGACCTGTGGGATCACAACGCACTATACATAAATCACCCGTTCTCTGAATCTCCATTATCAATCTAGGATGCAATGTTGACAATCTAAATTCTTCTCCAGCCTTCATCCACACTCTTATCTTCTTCTCATCTTTCCAATCTCTCACAATTTTCACAGTTCTATCCTTATATTCCCCAACAAGCTCATGTTCTTCTTCTCTTAAACTACACACATACTCCTGTTTAGAATGGTTAGTATTATAGTTAGGTTGCGAAATTATATTCAGCATTGTACCGTCCTTTAACCCATTCATGGCATCTTCAGAGATAGGCTAATCTACCAGCAAAACTCTGAAATTCGACAGATAAGGTGATAGCAATTCATGTTTATTAATAACACTAACAAACACCGTACAAGAAAGGCCATAATACATCAGAAGGTGTAAGCAAGTTGCACCTTTATCAGCAGAAAAGGGTAGAGAGGAATGCACAAAACAATTCTTGACCTCACATATTAGCCACATATTAACGCCACATTTTAGTATATAAGTTATCATGAAATTCACCAACTATGTTTTCCCTATGTGTTAACATATTAGATTTAGCCTTTTGATGTACTGTAGCCAATTCAACTTATGTGGAGTCATATCCCATTAGTGAGATTATGGATTCACTGCGTACATTGCTAAAGTTAGCACTTGGCCTGTTTTGGCTGGGTACACACCACATCCACGACATTTGGCAGTTCCTGTAGCGGAGCTCCGCATATTGCACACCTCCCTGAAACGGGTACATAGGGCTCTCGCAACGTTCAGGTGGGACCACCTGGACATGCTGCGCAACCAGCCGGACCTGGCGGTGTGACTATCAGTTACATTATGGTTAATTCGGTAATGGGCAAGAGTCCTCAAAATAAAGAAGATTTACCTTACTGGCTTGCTGAAAAATGTGACCAGCTGGAGGCTGTATTTCCGAATACCTCTCCTGTGGAAAAACACAGGATTTTGACAATTAGTTAGCAGAAAGACTTAATAACCGATTGTAACAATTGGGGAAGGGTATTCGCGGCAGTGTATGCACAATGTTTCGGCACGCCCTCAATGACCATACTCCCCTCCGTGATTAAGCGTGTTCAGGATGAGCACGGCCCAGAAGCGGCTGTCGAATTGGGGATGAGACTGGTCGGGGTGTTCGACGTAGTTGCTGATCTGATCCTTGCTAATGTTAAGGGGGATGCAGTGAAGTTTCAAGTAGCTAATGCTTTGCTCTGGTCCCAGAACTGGACAGGCCACGCAAACTACCGACAATTATTGCACAGGCTTATAATACCATTGGCCGCAATAGTTTGGGTGTTAAGCCTTTTGCTAAGATATCAGCTCAACCGCAAACACATCAAAAAGCTCAGTCTGAGAAAGACGAGTGTCCAGTCTTTAATAAAAAGAATTGGAGAACTAAGATACAGGGAAGGCAACAACAGAAACAGGGATTGCGTGAGACGTCACCGACACCCGAGTCCTCTGAACGCAATTATGATTTGCGCAACGCCGCGAGAATTAGATGTCTTGAATCTAAATACTTGTTAACACGTGATAACCACACAAACCTGGTGATACGAGTTGTACCACGTGCTGTGGGTTTCCCTTACTTGACATTTAATGAAGGTGACACAGTACCTATTGCTTACAAATCACATTTATACACTTCTGACAAGATGCGATTTTCCATTGTTGAAAAGGTCTTGACAGCTGTGCAGATGGCGAACCTGAAGGAACATGCACTGGCGCAGGGCAAACGCATTTTAGTCGTAACACCGTACCCAGCACTTGAGGCTGTGACAAAGGCAAGTGTACCAAACTCAAAGGCTTTACATCCTCATAGGATGCAGTTGGCCACTTCTTTGACTTATCCGGATGTTACCTTTATCTTTGACTCCTCGCTCCAGATGCAGGAGTTCTTGCAGTATGAATCTGTTCATCCTCCTCCTCTGTCTATGCGCCCACTTGAGGAGTACAACTGTATCATTTACATTGTTGGTTCAGCACAACCGGCTACAGATTCTAAGCATGTGTATTTGGCGGTCTGTGCTATTGTGGCAGGTACCATGAAGAACGGTGAGTTCAAGTCCAGTGTTCTGCATACACAGGCACTAGGTGACTGTACCGCCCAATTGGCCGAGCTGCTCGCTTTGGTGCTTGCACTAGAGTTTGCTGATCCTAATGTGGCTACTCTAATTGTAAGTGATTCCTATTACTGTGTTCAGTCTTTTAATGACAACTTATTCTTTTGGTCTCAGAATGGCTATTCAGATTCCAAAGACAGCACAATTAACCATAACATGCTTTGGGTTAGAGTGGCAGATCTTAAACAACATCTGCCACTCACACATGTTATACATACTCTTGGCCATCAACGTGTGGGCACACACGCTGTCGGCAATAGCTTGGCTGATGAAGTGGCCAAGTCTGCGGTAGCCACGTGTCTAGTTGCAGTCGTTACAAGATCCATGACTCAGATTGATAATGAGATCTTGGCAGCAATTGCTGCTACTGAGAAGGGTGGTAATTACCCTCAAGGGTTCCCTTCAAAGTACTCTTACCATTTAAGTCCCGATAAGGTTCCATATTTAAGGATTATTGACGTTGGTGAAAGGTTAATTCCCAATGCTGACCGCAGACTTTCATTGATAACAGCCGCACTCGAAGGCATGGATTCGGCGCATGCTGGAGTGTCTGCGACGGTTTCTATTTTGCAGCAACGTTACTGGTGGCGTGGTTTATATAAACAAACCCATAATTATGTGCTTTCTTGTGACATTACTCAACAGATTAAACCCTCTTCTGTCACACGACCGCCACTGACACAACTCTGCATTTCCAATAGGCCTTTCGGCTGTGTATATCTTGATCACTGCGGTCCTTTTTCTTCGGACACTGCTTATAAATTCATCTTAGTTGCAGTTGATTCGTGCACACGTTTTGTGTGGGTTTGGCTACAACGCAGTGCTGACGCTCGAAATTTCATCAGGGATTTGCGTGTCTTTGTGGGAATTTTTGCATGTGGCACCTTCCATTCTGACCAGGGTCCAGCATTCGCCACTAAGGCGTACAAGGATGCTATGCGGTCTTTGGGGGTGCGGGTGAAATTTTCGCCTCCATACAGGCCTGAGGGCAATTCAGTTGATGCGCGAATAAACCATGACTTAAAGAAATCCTTCCAGGTCCAGGGAAGGCATAGCTTGGCAGTTCGGGCTGGACTGTTCCTATGAGGCACAGGGTCAGACTGATTTGCATATGGCCATGTCTGAACTGGGATGGCAGAGTGGGCTAAAGAACGGTGATGGATCAAACCCAGATCTGTTGACTGGGTGTGAGTGTTTGATTGGTTCTGATGCTCTGTCCATCACCACCCCCCCTTTTGTACCGCTTAAAGCAATCCTTGGCAGCTAGATTCTTAGGTACTGGCAGGAACTGGCTAGCCCACTTGTACAACGTACAACGTGCACTTAATAATCTCCCTAGAAGATCTCTGGGTGGCGAACCCCGTACAAAATGCTCTTTGCCATACAAATGTTTGTCCCGGACCTTGATGGTCTAGACATGGTGGCGGCAGCTGCACCCTTTGACGTAGATAATCATTCTACTATGTTACAGGAATTACAAGACACCCGAGACGGACTTGCAAAAGACCATTTGCCCTCTGCCGCTGATGCTGCACAACAGATTCCAGTAGTTGGCTGGCTACCTAAAGTTGGAGAACTGGTCCGAGAGAAGGTGGAGAACAAAAAAGAATTTGGCCCCTCTTATTTTGCACTGGTTCCAGTGCTTGGCGTGAAGAGAACTCGTACAGTCATCTAACCACCACTTCCTGGTCGCAAAGACAACAGATACATCTCAGTGGACAATGTCAGGCTACAACATCTGGCTGATCCTGAATAGTATAACACCTGCTGCATCATGTCCAGCAATATCCAGGTATCCTGTGTTTGGCGCATCCGACGATACACAGCGTGACACTACCATCGAGATGATCTCTGTCACTGATCCCTTGATTACTCAACCAGCCTCCACCTGTACTTAGGAGACTGAATATGCTTATCCCACAAGAGAGTCGTTGCCGGGTTTGCAACCGACTGTCCTTAGCCAGTCACGTTTTTCTTTTGACTCGACTGCCGACTCATCATTTGGCTCTACAAAATTCAGAGTTTTTGTCTCTTGGTTTAAACAGACTCATTTGGTCCCTCTTTGAACATACATCTGGTTCTTGTTAATCATAGTTTTTCTGTTCATGTCCATTGGCTTTGTGACAGTTTTTTTCCTTCTTATCAATGGTCACTACCTACCAGAACGCTCTGCTCTGCAGTTTGTAACTGGAACTTTGGCTCCCCTCTCATCTTCTCAAATCATGAAATGAGACCAGACTTTTGTTAACATCTCCGTCTTTTCAGTCGCTGATGGCATAGTCTGGGATGTTGTGGATTTCCAAATTCATGGTCCGACAGAGGTTATTAATGTACCAAATGTAATTCGGGTTCAATGGGTGATGTAGTGAGCAGAACATACATTCAGATGATCGGGATGTGCAAGCTGTGCAATCTTTATTTTCAGATTTGAAGTTTTATGCTGCCTTTGATGCTGAAGATTTGTATTTAAATACTGCAAATTATGCCGATTTATTTTGGACATCACTACCTTGAAAAAGCTAATACATTTAGAAATGTTTTGAATTATACACAATGGGAACATTGCCCCTCTCTATTAGCAGGCAGCTCCAAATACCTCTTGAAAAAATGCACTTATTTTACAGATTTCTACAGGTCCAATCCAGAGTCCTTTCATTTTAAATTAAACATATCATCTACTCCCATAGTGATCTTAACTCACACAAAATTGTTGTATTCCAGTTTGTTTATACATAGCTTATCATTGGGTGGCTATAACCATTGGAAGGCTACCGTTGATTTGAAATCTGTCTGGGGTTCTAAGTCCTGGCAGGTTCGCAGCACTGAAGCTTTACATCGTGCGTACCTCATCCCATCACAAATTCTATTTTTAAATGATTCGATTTATCAGACCACCTGTTTTGGTTTAGCAACTACAAAACAGATGAATGCCCCTACCATTCCAAAGTTGGCCCTATATTAGAACTGGAGCATGCTTACTGATTATTCCGTAGAGGAACTACAAGCTTTAGTCCAGAATGTTACATTTAATATCTCTAGTTTAGACCCACTGTGATGGTTAGTTTGGCAGATGGCTGCTGATGCTTGCCAATTACGTTTTCCTAACGGGGTCCCTGGTTACAAACAACATAGATTAGATCCCCGTTTTGCTAACGCACATTCAGTTACCACGTATTCTGTGGGAAAATTGTGTCAAAATTGATTAAAACATTCATCCCTATCGTCAGTCAAACAACACCTATTGTTGTTGTCCAGTAACTTTGATTTGGCCGCTTTTATTAAAGGCCCTTCTGGTCCCAGAACTAAGAGATTTCTTTACGTGGTTTACAATGAATTCTGGAAGCTTTTTCAAATTGAAGCTGCATCATGTTTGAGGGAAATTGATCAAGCTAAGTTGACAATAGTATTAACACACTATCTTCTCACATTTACACATTAGATAATATTGTTTCATCTGTTGTTGATATTGAACAGGAGGATGTATCTGTGTTGTATCATGGTCAAAATCAATTACGTTCTGTGATGCAGTTTGCATGGACTTTGCAAACTTTGAAAATGTGGAAAGTTCCATGGGATTTTTTAAACGCAACTGCCTTATTTTTACCTTTTAATTTAACTGACAAACAACAGTTTATGTCCATGAAGGATGCAACATACACACTTTTACATATTGAGAAAATTGACCCTTTACCATTCTCCGTGGCTGAAACTGCTGTTTGGCTCATCCACGGGGTTATCTCTTTTCCATTTTCTTTGTTTAAATTTACCTTGTGCATGAAGCATTACCCAATAGGTTGTTATGAACCCCTGGGCAGCGCTTTCCTCCATGAAGTGTGGTCCTTGCCTTTTACATATAAATGTTTGCGAGATGACAGAGAAGTATACCTTACAGGGGAATCTTGTGACTCTGCATTAGGCCGTTCCCTTGTCTGCAAAAACATACAGATACACAGGGCTTGCAATGTTACCGCCCTGAATCTTGCCTGTGTTTTAAATGGTATTCCAGTACCAGCTATTAAGCCCACTTTGACCCTACTTTCTAATGGTAGCTATCTTCTTTTGAATAACGAAGAATGTTGCGGTTTGCTTGCCGGCATACCGTACATTGTAACCGTTTTACACCGCGTGGTTTGCTGTAAAAATGTGCTTTTCCCATCCCCGCATGGGAACCACGATACCTCAATTTGGCCTTGCGTCCCAAATTTAAAAACAGACAATAAGTTGAGCAGAATGAAAGCGTTATTGTTCCAACAGGAGGTACTGCTCACTTCTGCGTGCAAGACATTTGTCCTGCAGATAGCGAGTACAAATTCTGAGATTCAAGCCCTTTTAAATACAAACCTCCCACAAAATTTCGGTGAACTAATTCATCATATCTTCAATGAGTCTGATACACATGGCCTGGTGCATTTTTTTAAATTTGTGGGCTCTGGCCTTGTGACTTCTTTTCAGACTATATTTGGTGTAATATCAGCCTTTATTCATTCTATTTTTCCCAGTGTCTTTGGGGGATTACCATTGTTGCTTACCATAGCCGCTGGTATCCTTCTATTGATTTGCCTGCTATGCAATGTATGCAGCCTCTTGTGGTCCTACATTACCAAGACCGGTTACAATTGCTGCGCGACCGGATGCTTGAATGCTATGGCACGTTGCCACTGGCTACACTCATCGTGGCTTATAGACTGTCTTTCCGCTTTGCGTACTACACTTGCGTGCAACCCATCTTTTCATGCTTGGACGGCTCCTTTGAATGGGCGTTGGATCTCTGCCTCTCCAAAAAGTCATCACCCGACCTGGATTACGACCTGTTGATGAGTCCCTTAGTGGCCCATGAGCAAGAATGCTCCGGGGGTGGTTTTATGGCACAATGGGATATCTGTGCAGCGGCGCAGGATTTCCTACTAGGTAGCTACATTGAATATCACGCAAGTTATCCTACGATGGTGCCAGATGCACCCACCTGTCAAGATCACGAATGCTCATTCTGATTGCTAAACAGGATGGCTTCTATGTTTTCTACCGATGACAATGATTTCCTGTTGGAAGCCGTTGCTGTCTACTGCTCGTACACTCTGATGGATTAAAATGGCTGGCGTTCATCTTTGCCTATTTTTTTTATATATAACATATTTTTTTGGGCACCTATTCACAAGCCCGAGTGAAAGTTTTTCCCGTTTTTCTCCCATCTCTCTAAATTTGATGGACTATAGACACTCTTGAACTCTGCTCATACTTACCTGAACTCTGAGTTCGTCCTATGCCTATATGCGATGGAATTACCAAGGGGAGAGTGTAGTGAGGTTATGGATTCACTGTGTACATTGCTAAAGTTAGCATAAGTTAGTATAAGCTTGGCTGCCATGTTGCCGCTTTAGCACACGTTTCTACATCCATTTGTTTTGCACGACTCCTCTGCCTGTGCTCGCTCACATGAAAACCGTCTACCTTTCACTTCTCTTGCTGTACTCTGAGACTCTGTCTGCACAGCGTGTTCAAGGTCAAAAAACAATGTGCTCCCTTAGTCTGCTGTTGGTCAGTCCAACGCATGTTAGACATAATACTGCCACAGGTGCACTACTGAAAATCTGGCGCTTTTAATATTGCATTGTAGGCATGTTAAGACACTCAAAGAAAACCTTTTCAGAGAAGAAGAGCTGTGTTTGTCCAGAGATGTAAACCTTTAGATCTAAACCTGGAGGTATGGGTCCCCCTGACAAAGCCCAGGGATCTTCTATAATTATTATAAACTTGTTCCTACGGGGAGGGTGGCAAGGCACATTAAGCCTTTTTTTCCACTAGATTTATAAAATTATCTCCCCGTTCATATTTTATGGAATTGTAACAATGCTCACTATATTGAGTTTATGCATTTTGCTGCTAGTATTGGCTTGTGTACTGCATTATAGAGTACTTTAGTTAAAATAAACATTTAAAACTATACTTTGACTCTGATTACTTATGTTGTGGACAAGTATGAGTGAGTTGGCAAAAGAGTGTTCTTGCTTCCGCGATTACTGAGAGAGTTCGAGTCACTTGTTCTAGAATGTCTAATCATTGGTAGCATCACTGTAGTACGGAGAACGAATGAGACACTATAGCTAGTCGGATAGAGGTTACAGGAAATAAGGTGGGTTGTTGGTTCACCACTATACACCGAGTTCCTGGTTTCCTGTGTGTAGTTCTGTATATGTGCAGAATCCCTGCAACACCAACTAATATTATTAGTGCAATTATCAAGGAGATTAGACCAATAATTTCACAGCATTTGCTAAATGCCATTTCCTATTGAGATCAAAACAAAAAAGGAACGTGGAAATTAAAACATTAACCAATATTTTCTTTACAACAATAAAAAGAGCTTTTCTTCCTTTCTTCCTTTTTTTGAAAATAATTAAGAGAATTCTGAAACAAAATGATATATTTCAAAAGTTTGTTTTTATCTAGTTCTGATTATACAGTTCATATTCACAAACTCTCCTCTTTGCTTTCGTTGTCTAGATTTCTTTCAAAATGTTAAACTAACTCTGTCATCCCTGAATATTCAAGATGGTTCTTCTGTTACTGGTTCACTTTCCAATATGTAATGGCAACAGTTTATTGGACTGTACAGCTGTTACTGTCTTTTCTCCTTCACATACTGATGCTATATATGCCCAGACAGGTGAAGCATGCTTTCTATTGGGAAACATCCATTACAACGCAGTCATTACAATGACCTACCTTTAGAACGCAACTGTTACAACGCAACTGCCTTTACATCGCATGCCATTACAATGCATGCCATTACAACGCATGTAACTACAACGCATGCCATTACAACACATACCATTACAACGCATGCCATTATAACACATTATAAGGTAAGTAATGTAGATTTGTTTTTAGTATTAGGGTGGGTATGGGTTATGGTGTACATGGGAATAGTAAATTTTACCCCTACACTATCCAACACTTTCCCTACTGTTGCTCTCACTGGAGTGGGAATAGTTATTTTTAGCCCTACACTACCCAAAACTTACTCTACTGTTACACTCACTGGAGTGGGAATAGTAATTTGTTTCCCTACACTATCCAACACTTACCCTACTGTTGCCCTAAAAGTATTATGCATTGTAATGGTATGCGTTGAAATGGAATGCGTTGTAATGGAATTTTTTTCAAATGCATTGTAATGGCATGTGTTGTAAAATCATGCAATGTAATGGTAGTTGCCATGTAAAGACTGTGTTGTAAAAACATGCATTGTACTTGCATGTGTTGTAACGTCATATATTCCTTTCTATTTGGGATACTTTTTATTGCTCGTCTTTTAGCAGCTGGTGATTCACTTTCCCTGTTCTCTGAGTCAATTTCAATTACTTCAGCTTCCTTATTTATTGGCTTAAGTCTTTCATTCTGTCAGTGCTTGATTTTACAGGTTCTCTTAGTGTCTTTGTTGCTTTGACTCTTGCATCTTTGCTTATGACTACTGCTGAATCTTCTCCACGTACTGATGAAGATAAGAAACTCAATTTACTGTGTTTTTTCTCTGGAGGTTTGTGTGACTCGAATTTTCAACTGGAGTTTTCACTGGTCATATCCGAAACAACTTCTTCTTGCTGCCCCTCATGACTTTGTAACAGTTCTTCATTGTGACCCTGAAATTGGAACTGGCTGCTGCTGCTAGTACCTTCCCAAAAGTCTTCACTCTTATTAGAAGCAACTTCTATAACTTCATCATCTTTACCAGTTTCATTTTCATTTTCAAATTGTCTCTCCCCCTCTGGATCCATGCTGAAAACCTGAGTGGATACCAAAAACAATGGTCCTTGACCAATTATTAATACATGTGAGCCAAATACTTCACTTAGTAAATTAATTTTATGATCCTGAGCTCAAAAACCAAAACTCTTTTTAAAGGAAGGAGCTCACAATATTCAATATACAATTCGATCCAACGAAGAACAACAACCCACCTTGTGTAAATTATTATACATACGTTTATTATTTTGTCATTTGGAAAAATTTTTTTTTAATAAGTCAGTACGAGGTTGCTCCAAAGGGAACGTGCGTCAAAGAAGAGTGATTAAAGGGTGAATGAGTGAAACAAGGAATGGAAACATAGTGATAGAGACATTCATTTGGTTTACAACAATAAGGATCGGTTGTAATTCACCGTCCAATAGACCTGGTCACATTTATCAATCGCAGAAACGTATTCTTATATTTCAATAAAGACCCAACAGGTGGTCTAGCACGAAGGACTGTATGTGTGTCCCAGGTAGTGAGGAGTAAGCGTCGACGTTTCGACCCGTCTTGAAGGCCTTAGGAGATTTAAACCTTGGCCGTGCGGATCTTCATCAGGACCAGAGGGGGGCAACCTGACTGGGTGATGATATTGATCAGCCACCTGATCGGACTAAGGAATTCAATTCAAAACACGTAGACGCGGTCGTAGCTCACACTGAGCGGGAGCATCGACGGAGACGGACGCTCCGTGAGCTAGCACATACACTGTGCCTCCTGCCTCGAGTGAGCAATACGTCTCGATGCCACCATCTCATTAGTGACTGATCCGAACTAGACATTAGCGTCTGTTGCGCATGGATTAAACCCCCCAACAGCTTGGAATAACTACCCTTGACACGCAGTCCTCCATCCATTGGAAGTCTGGTGACCTCTTTTGAATTGAATTCCTTAATCCGATCAGGTGGTTGATCAATATCATCACCCAGTCAGGTTGCCCCCCTCTGGGCCTGATGAAGATCCGCACGGCCAAGGTTTAAATCTCCTAAGGCCTTCAAGACGGGTCGAAACGTCGACGCTTACTCCTCACTACCTGGGACACACATACAGTCCTTCGTGCTAGACCACCTGTTGGGTCTTTTTTGAAATATAAGAATACGTTTCTGCGATTGATAAATGTGACCAGGTCTATTGGACGGTGAATTACAACCGATCCTTATTGTTGTAAACCAAATGAATGTCTCTATCACTATGTTTCCATTCCTTGTTTCACTCATTCACCCTTTAATCACTCTTCTTTGACGCACGTTCCCTTTGGAGCAACCTCGTACTGCCTTATTAAAAAAAAAAATTTCCAAATGACAAAATAATAAACGTATGTATAATAATTTACACAAGGTGGGTTGTTGTTCTTCGTTGGATCGAATTGTATATTGAATATTGTGAGCTCCTTCCTTTAAAAAGAGTTTTGGTTTTTGAGCTCAGGATCATAAAATTAATTTACTAAGTGAAGTATTTGGCTCACATGTATTAATAATTGGTCAAGGACCATTGTTTTTGGTATCAAGTCTATACCCAGGTCCCCAAACCATGGGTTACCCCATTTTTGTAATGGAAAACCTGAGTGAGCTTGACTCTGTGAATCAGTAGTTGTGTCACCACTTCTTCATCTACCTCCTTCAATCACTTTGTGTGAGTGGTGTGGATCAACTGCAGAACTCCAGCACACTTCACAGCAGTGTTAGTCACAAGTATAACTTGAAAAGGGCCTCACCTACGTTCCTAAAAGCAATCTTTGCAGATGTGTTTCTTGATAACAACCCATCACCTTCATTCAGTGGGTTGCACTGAATTTCCTTGGTTGATGGTGTTGCCAAATTCATTTGTTGAGAAACAGATTTCACCATATCAGCCAAACTTTGCAACAATCCAGAGAAATGTAATCAGTTATCGAAACAAGTGTAGCTGAGGGAACATAGGCCAATCTCATTGCTCTGCCCATGGGACTAGAGACCAGTCTTTTACTCCAGGATACTTCAGAATAGTGGATGCACATACATTGGCCAATTTGTTCTTGATGGTTCCATTAATCTTCTCAACAATGCCGGATGATTGAGGATGATAGCTACAATGGAAGCTTTGAGCAATATGGAGGGTTGTACAAATCAATTTCAGAATCAAAATCTCATTTTAAAAATGGTAGACACGACCTGTCTCAATAGCGGTCGGCAGGTTAAAATGAGGTAAATTGCATTTACAAGAGCTTGGGAACGGTTAGGCTTTCCAATCTTCGGGTGGAAGAGGCTTCAACCCATTTAGCGAATAAACAGACAATCATGAGAATGTATTTAATATTGTTGTGAACTGGCATCTCAATGAAATCTGCTTGGAATCTCGTAAATGGGCCCTCTGATTTGCCAATGTGATAAATGAGGACAGCAGTTCTCTTACCCTGAATATTCTCAGTCAAACTAAGCATCGTTGACAAAAATCTTCTGCAACACTTCTAAATTTGGAGTTTGACCAGTATTTATAAAAAGAGTGTGTCATTCAGTCTCTTCTTGCATGCGACTGTGTACATATCTACCAATGCAATTTAACATTGTATTAGTAAAGACATATTTATACTTAGAAGTGATGTAAATATCTTGATAATTCGTTTTGTAACTCAACATCTCCCATTCTCTTTTCTCATCCTCCAGAGCTTCCTCCTTGAGGCCCCTTAATTCATTCAGGAAGTCAGAATTGGATCCAATGGTAAGCAATTTACATGTTTTGCATTTACAACAGAATTTTTACTTGATTCATTTTGTTCTGTTCCTTGGATTATAATTTGTTCATTTGATCTTACCATTTCGTTTTCAGTTGGCTTTATTTGGCCACCTGGCCTGCATATTTCCAACTGTGACCATATATTTTCCATTCTTATGGGCAGCGCACTTTACCACAGTCAGTTCTTTTGCTTGCTGTATGGCTTCCAACAAATCAGGTGTAGTAATCTGTGCTTGTTTTTAGAATCATAGTAGTGTGGAACTTCTCTGTGTCAGGGTTCTGGTGGGGAGTTCTAGAGTTGGCAGTTGGAGTTGTTTGTTTTGCCACTGCACTGCCGCTGCTCTGCTCTGATGGTCCAGTTCATTACAATAAATTAATCTTCTACTTACCGGCTTTCCGTGTGTCTTCACTACACTTTTGATGGCAACGAGTAGAGTGCTGGGCCATCAACACGAACCTACGTAGTGCGTTCAGGCATCCTCGGCAGAAGAGTCGCGGCGCTGTTCTTTGCTCAGGTCGAGAAGTTTGCAATTGATGTCGGCGGATGTTGGAAATATACATCGTGGTGATTCTTGGTAGAAACGTGAGCAGAGTGGAGTGGAGCGGAGAAAATAAAGTCAGTCGGGCCGTCAGTTGGGCAATGGAATGCATAAAAGGGATTGCGTTGAACAAGTGGAACGCATCGTAAAGCGAAGACGTGGAACGCACAAAGGTTTTGGGTTCCACCAACGTGTACGTGCATGCGCAATTGCAGATCCCAACAACGAGTGTGTTGCTTGGTTATGGGAAGCCGCGGAGCGCATTGTTAATGTCAAGACGTGGAACACATAAATACTTTGGGTTTCACCAACGCGTATGTTCTTGTGCAGACACAAATTGCGGTAACATGTGGGTTGCTTAGCTACCGTGCGTCATTTATTCATGAAGCTATCGGAAGCTGTGGGAAGTACAAAATACCAACATGTAGCACAAAGTTAAGCGCAGCTGTTCTTTTCAGTTTAAGCATTTTACATCGTGAACGCATGGATGTTATTTTTCCGTTCAAAGACAAGTAAGACAGAAGTGAAATGAACAAATTTAATTCAGATCGTTCCTGTTGTTTCCAATAGTTTAGTTACGGTACTTAAGTCTTAAATACAAGGAATCCAACTCAGTGTGTGTTTTAATTCTGTGTTGAGAAGAAGAGTTAATAGTTGGAAAATATATATATTATTATATATTTTTTTTTCTCTTCTCTTCTCTTCTCTTCTCTTCTCTTCTCTTCTCTTCTCTTCTCTTCTCTTCTCTTCTCTTCTCTTCTCTGCTATACGAGTTTCCCTCTATTGGGGTTTTCAAATGTTATGGTTCTGTGGAAAGATTTAGTTTGATATGATTCCAATTCAAGTATGTACCAATTATATTATTTAGGGTAAGAACCAAATTCACAGCCAGTTTTTATTCATTAGCATAAACGGTTTTGCTCAGAATATTATATAATACTAGTATATTACGTTACTGTGTTCATATTATATTTTTTTACAGTGGTTATTGATATTTTCAGCATTCTAATTGTGTACCATGCAAGCTGTGGCACCACCCCCACTGTTCTTGGAAACACCTGGGGAACCACCCATCAAATGGAAGCAGTGGTTCGATGGTTTTGAAACTTATATGGGTGCAATAGGGGCAAGTAGATTTCGAGCAGAGCGCATATAATATTTATTACTCCATTCCTTAGGTTTTAAAGCAAGAGAAATATTAAAGCATCTTCCTCCATCTGTTATTGTCGGTGAAGATGTTTTAGATGAGTATCAAGACACTGTTAAGAGGTTACAAACAAGTTTTGATGTTCAACCGATTATTGTTGTTCTTCGCCATACATTCTTTTACGTGTACAAAACACTGGTGAAGACCTGGATAGTTACATCACGGCTCTAAAGAGACTTGTGTCTGAATGTCAATTTGAAAACTTTGCGGACCAATTGGTGCGTGATCAGTTTATTTGTCACTGTATTGAAAAATCCTTCAAGCAAAAGCTTCTTTCAATGGGCAATCCTAGCCTAGAAGAAACGATAAGAGTAGCAAAAAGCATTGGAACACCGCAAATTTCAGCCACGGAACTGGATGGTAAAAGCGGTGAACCTGTTTCTGTTGTTAAAGTAAAAGATGACAATGACAAAGACAAAAAGAATACCGAAAAACCTCACTCAAATTTAGGAGAAAAACTAAATCCTTTTGAAAAGTCACGTTCTGGAATTGGAGAAAGACAGAATTCTTTCTTTTCACAAAGTAATATTTGCTTTAGATGTGGTTACAAATCTCATTTTGGGAATGGCAAATGTCCAGCCAAATTTGTTACTTTCAGGGTCTGCAATAGAACATGACATTTTGATAAAGTGTGTCAAACTAACAAGAACAAGTCATTTCCTTAATCTTCTACTGTTAAATGTGTTGTTGAGAGGAGTAGGTGTAGTTATGATGAAGAATGTATCACTAAAGAACTCAGTGAAATGGTTTCAGTGGTACAAGACAGTAGGGTCATAGTAGGAAATCCTGAAATGTGTGACAATCCGTATGATGAGATCATGGTTGGAGATAAGATACTGAAACTTCTAGCCGATTCTGGTGCTCGTATTTCCATGATCACTGAAGTTCTTTTTGATCAAACATGGCCTTCAAGACCCCTTCTTCCTCCTGATCATAAGGCAGATTCTTATGAAGGGCGTGAGATCAATCTATCTGGGTACATTGAGGACATTATGGAATTCAAGGGAAGGAAGATTTATGGCAAGGTCTATGTGGCACAAATAGGGTTGAACATTTTGGGATGGTTCCACCAGGGACTATTTGGGATGGTACTTAAACCTGGGTCATCTGAACACGTTTTAGTTGTTAGGGACAATCCTGATCTGGAAGATTTGACCAATAAGTTTTCCAATGTGTTTTCTGGTGAACTTGGTAAGATCAGAGACTTCCAGCACAAGATCATAGTGAAAGATGGTGCCATTCCCTTAACACACAAGTTAAGAAATGTTCCTTTTAGTGTGAGACATGATTTAGAGTGTGAACTTAATTCTCTTTGTGAAAAGGGTATCATCGAACCGATTGAATCCTCACTGTGGTTATCTCCATTGGTGGTTGCTCATAAGCAGAATGGTGAGTTGAGAGTTTGTGTGGACCTTCGTTATCTTAACAAAGAAATCTGGATGGAGTCTCACCGTTGCCCAACATCAATGAACTTTTGGCAAGTTTAAAAGATGGTTAAAAAAAATAGAAATTGGATTTAGCTTCAGCCTACCATCAGGTGGAGCTGGCCCCTGAATAAAGACATCTTACAGCGTTTGTGTCCCCTTTCGGGACTTATCAGTATGTTCGCATGCCATTTGACTTGGCATCAGCCGCGTCAGTTTTTCAGCGGCTAAAGAATAAAATGCTGAAGGGAATTGATGGTCTATCTATTTTTCAGGATGATGTTTTGATTTCTGCACCCAACAGTTCTCATGATGCCATTCTTTCTGAAGTGTTGTCCAGGTTTCAGAAATGTGGTGTGGTATTGCGCAGAGACAAATGCGTTTTCATGACCACGGAAGTCGAATATCTGGGGCATTTAGTCAATGAAAATGGTATTCTTCCAAAAACCAGTTTGGTTGATTCTAATGTCAAGTCCAAAGCTCCTTCTGACAAATCTGGCCTTAAATCTTTTTTTGGGATTGTGTGAATTTTATTCTCGTTTTGTACAGGATTTTGCGAGTAGGTTGAGACCTTTGTCACGGATGCTTATGAAAGGAGTGACATTTGAATGGAATGATGATTGCCAGGAGGTTTTTGAGTAGGTGAAGCAACAACTTGTTTCTCCAAAAATTCTAAAACATTATGATCCTTCTCTCACTTGTACACTTACTGTGGATGCTAGCAATGGTGGTGTGGGGGCTGTGTTGACCCTGGAAAAAAAAGGTCTAGCGAGAACTATTGGATTTGCCTAAAGAGTGTTATACCCTTCGGAAAGGAAATACTCTGTTATTGAAAAGGAATTACTGGCGTGTTAGTGAACAGTGATGAAGTTTCGAAATTTCATTTGGGGGCGAAGATTTTGTCTCCGTACCGATCATAAACCTTTAGTTTTTATTCTGAGTGGCAAAAATGTTAGAAGTTTAACTCCCAGAATTGCATGGTTTTCTTCTAAACTCCTCCAGTTTGAGTTTTTGTGCTGAATATATCCTTGGGGGAAAAAATGGGTGCCCAGATTTTCTCTTAAATTCTTCTAGCATTGTAGAGAATGAACGTGCCACGTGTGAGGATGATAAGAAGGAGTTCATTGCTGCTGTGGATCTCCCAAAGTTGTGTGTGGTTTTGAAAGTCAATGGCACCAAGCCCTCAGCAGTGATGTCTCTTGTGATTTGGTTATGAAATATATAGAAAATGGTTGGCCAAAGGAGCAGAATCTAAGTTTTGAGTACAAAACTTATTTTCAGGTTGCTGATGAGCTGACCATTGAGGATGGTTAGTTGATGAGAGGAGACAAGTTAGTTCCTCCTCTTAATTTGAGGACTAAATTGATCAAGCATGCTCATGAAGGGCACTTAGGAGCTACTTTGATAAAGAGAAGAGTACGCCTTTCTTTTTGGTGGCCTGTCATGGACAGAGAGGTGGATGAAGTAGTCAAGTCTTGTGTTATCTGTTCAAGTTGTGATAAAACAGCCAAATTACGCACACCTCTGCTTTCTCCAGTTGATTTACCGTCTGCACCATGGGTTAAGTTGGGACTTGATATCGTAGGTCCTTTCAATGCACTTGATCCTTCATCTAAGTTTGCTTGAGTCATGATGGATTATTACTCCAAGTTGCCAGAGGTCAGGTTTGTGAGAGAAGTGAGCTCCAGGGCAGTTACTGAATTCCTTAATGACATATTCATGAAAGAAGGTTTTCCTGGATTTTTAGTGACAGATAATGGTACCCAACTTGTTGCCCCTGAGGTTGAAAATGTTCTTCATACCTGTGGGATCAAACATCTTAAAAGCTCCTTGTACCACCCTCAGACCAACGGTTTAGTTGAGCGCATGAACAGAGTGTTGGGAGAGTGCATACAGTGGGCTCTTGCCAACAAGTGTGTTGTTTCCAATTCTGTGAACAGCATGTTGTGGGTCTATCGTACAACTCCTCATTCCACCACAGGAGTTTCATCTTTTGAATTGTTACGTGGCAGGAGAGCCTCAACCACTTTTAGCCCCGGTTGGATGAGCAAGTGGGTCAAAGGGGGGCAGTGGTCGGATGACTGTGTGAGAAGTTGTGTGAAAATGGCTCAGTGCAAACAGAAAGAGTATTTTGATTCCACTAAAAAAGTAAAGGAATTGGAGATTGCTGTGGGTGATTATGTACGTGTGAAGAAACCATTTAATGTGAATAAGGGTTTGCCAAAGTTCGGCCCTTCTTTTAGGGTAGCCAAGGTGAAAGGTAGTTCTGTGAAACTTGAGAATGGACAGTGGTGGAACATGTGTTTGTTAATGAAAAATCAGGGATGTAGAAATTGTTCCTGATGGGATTCCCAAAGGATGTCATAAAACCCCTTTGTGACCACAATTGTCCAAAGTCAAGGACCACTTCAAAACCATATTGACTGTCTGTATCAATTGTCACATATACATTTTCTGCAAACAACTAGGAGCTATAGAGGGAAAAGAAGACACCAAGTCGCCCTCCACTCAAACAATATCAATACACAAAAGGACTGGGTCTCTGAAGGTATCAAAAACAATAATTCAATATAAACTGAGGTGTAGATACATACTTCTTTTGTACCATGTACGCCTCTCCTTTTTAGTATGAGGTAGCCACCACCAGCTTTACGCCTTCAATTTTAAAAAAACAAGAAACTACAGATTTCTTTTACAAATGGCAGTCCCCACGTTGTATCTCCCCTGTCCAAAATACAGGAGGAGTCAGTCAGGTAAACTCTCGAACAGGTCCTGCATAATTCTCCATTTACCAGTTGTGTTTTAACGCCCATCATGGAAGAATTCCAAAGGCTACAAAGCACTTTCCCAAGAATACCCTGTACAATCATTTTCTCAATGACATAATTAATTCCTTCTTTTGCTTTGCTCTGTAAATCCCTCTTATCCTTTGTCTTTTCAACCAAATCCTAAATACAAGCTCTTAAGGTTATTAAAACTAATTCTTCTATACATGATCAAGTATGTCAGTTCATCCACATTGTATGACTTTAATCTGTTTTTGTCAATTGTTCCCAGTAGTATTTCCCAAAATTTAATTTGTAAAACCCCAAATTAATATCCCTTTCTTTGGGAGGTTCTTTAATAACAATAGTAATAACAGGTATGTTATTCAAAACTGGAAAAATAACTGTAGTATCTCTGCAGGTACTCAGTAAAACCAACAATATATTTTCAGGTGGCACACTCTGATGCATCTGCAATTAACATGGTCAGTCCCTTCTACTGTATACCCATACCATCTCCAGCTGCACTTGTATCAGGTACTATAGAACTCTGCCCCATCTCTGTACTCCTCAGTATATGGTGGAGGTCCGCAATTCAAAACATCATTGAAAAAGGTATCCTTCTCATTTGTTTCTCTTTCTTGTTTCTGTTTCTCCCAGTCGCCTTAATTTGTTTTCTTTTTTTCTTTTGTCCCTTTGAACTCTTGCTCCATTTATCATATCCTCCCTCCAGCATTCTCCTAATGATCCCACTTGCCCTCCAAGCATTGTTTAGATTAAACGTTATCCTGTTATTTTATTTTCTTTCTCTCCTCTGTAGCCATCCTATCCTATTTGTTCAATCCCTAAAATTGTGTGGGTCTAGGTAACGGTTTCCTATTATTCATAGTTAGTCTCAAGCAATCTAGCTTTCTAATATTAAAGGTACCCTCCAAGGGAAACTGAAAGTCCTTATCAGAAGAAGTATATTCATGCCATTCTGAAATCCAAGTACACAGACAAAAACCAATGCCCATCATCATTTTATATGCAGACATACCCTCTGGAGGTACTATCTGTCCCTCCATAGCAGGTACATTAAAAGCTTTAGAGTTCTTGAACAAAGCACCAATCATTTTCACGCCCGATATTCTAAATATTGCACAAAACAAACAACAGCCTATCCCAGTGCAGCTATGTCAAAAGGTAAACCAATCACAGCGCGGTTTTGACGGCGACCGACCAATGACAGAGTGACTCTGTGGTGATATCTTACTAAACCCAGCACAGCTCCTTGGCTGACTAAACAATTGCAGAATTACTTCTACATAAATGCACAGCCTTACTCAATACACAATAAAAAAAAACAAAATAAATCTTGATGCTCAACCTAAATTAGAGAAATGTCATCACATTAGAGTAAGAAGTCTTGCAAATCACAGAACCAAGAATTGCACCTTCACAGCACCTATCCACTCTAATTCACACCACGCAGACCAAGTTATCCCGAAACCCGAGCCACGTCTCGGGCGATATTCTGAAACCCGGGACATGTATCGGGTCTAGAGATCATCAGTTCAACAAGTACTTACTTGCACCCACTGGGGTGAACCACTCAAGAACTTCATGTTAGAGATCATCAGTTCAACAAGTACTTACTTGCACCCACTGGGGTGAACCACTCAAGAACTCCATGTACCAGCTTCCCCAGGGGCGACCCGGAGGAGGGGCTAGCGGAGTGCGGTCCATTGCGATTGTTTCTACAAATATGGCTCCCTTGAGCTTTGAGCTGACGAGCTCCTGGACGACGCAACTGCGTGCCTGTGCGGGCAACGAGGCCTTTGACGGTTGTTTGGCGGCCCTCTTTTCCACCCCTAACTATTTTCTCTACTGAGGAGGGAAGTTATCCCGAAACCCGAGCCATGTCTCAGGCGATATTCTAAAACCCGGGACATGTATCGGGTCTAGAGATCATCAGTTCAACAAGTACTTACTTGCACCCTCTGGGGTGAACCACTCAAGAACTTCATGTTAGAGATCATCAGTTCAACAAGTACTTACTTGCACCCACTGGGGTGAACCACTCAAGAACTCCATGTACCAGCTTCCCCAGGGGCGACCCGGAGGAGGGGCTAGCGGAGTGCGGTCCATTGCGATTGTTTCTACAAATATGGCTCCCTTGAGCTTTGAGCTGACGAGCTCCTGGACGACGCACCTGCGTGCCTGTGCGGGCAACGAGGCCTTTGACGGTTGTTTGGCGGCCCTCTTTTCCACCCCTAACTATTTTCTCTACTGAGGAGGGAAGTTATCCCGAAACCCGAGCCATGTCTCGGGCGATATTCTAAAACCCGGGACATGTATCGGGTCTAGAGATCATCAGTTCAACAAGTACTTACTTGCACCCACTGGGGTGAACCACTCAAGAACTTCATGTTAGAGATCATCAGTTCAACAAGTACTTACTTGCACCCACTGGGGTGAACCACTCAAGAACTCCATGTACCAGCTTCCCCAGGGGCGACCCGGAGGAGGGGCTAGCGGAGTGCGGTCCATTGCGATTGTTTCTACAAATATGGCTCCCTTGAGCTTTGAGCTGACGAGCTCCTGGACGACGCACCTGCGTGCCTGTGCGGGCAACGAGGCCTTTGACGGTTGTTTGGCGGCCCTCTTTTCCACCCCTAACTATTTTCTCTACTGAGGAGGGAAGTTATCCCGAAACCCGAGCCATGTCTCGGGCGATATTCTAAAACCCGGGACATGTATCGGGTCTAGAGATCATCAGTTCAACAAGTACTTACTTGCACCCACTGGGGTGAACCACTCAAGAACTTCATGTTAGAGATCATCAGTTCAACAAGTACTTACTTGCACCCACTGGGGTGAACCACTCAAGAACTCCATGTACCAGCTTCCCCAGGGGCGACCCGGAGGAGGGGCTAGCGGAGTGCGGTCCATTGCGATTGTTTCTACAAATATGGCTCCCTTGAGCTTTGAGCTGACGAGCTCCTGGACGACGCACCTGCGTGCCTGTGCGGGCAACGAGGCCTTTGACGGTTGTTTGGCGGCCCTCTTTTCCACCCCTAACTATTTTCTCTACTGAGGAGGGAAGTTATCCCGAAACCCGAGCCATGTCTCGGGCGATATTCTAAAACCCGGGACATGTATCGGGTCTAGAGATCATCAGTTCAACAAGTACTTACTTGCACCCACTGGCGTGAACCACTGAAGAACTTCATGTTAGAGATCATCAGTTCAACAATTACTTACTTGCACCCACTGGGGTGAACCACTCAAAAACTCCATGTACCAGCTTCCCCAGGGGCGACCCGGAGGAGTGGCTAGCGGAGCGCGGTCCATTGCGATTGTTTCTACAAATATGGCTCCCTTGAGCTTTGAGCTGACGAGCTCCTGGACGACGCACCTGCGTGCCTGTGCGGGCAACGAGGCCTTTGACGGTTGTTTGGCGGCCCTCTTTTCCACCCCTAACTATTTTCTCAACTGAGGAGGGAAGTTATCCCGAAACCCGAGCCATGTCTCGGGCGATATTTTAAAACCCGGGACATGTATCGGGTCTAGAGATCATCAGTTCAACAAGTACTTACTTGCACCCACTGGGGTGAACCACTCAAGAACTTCATGTTAGAGATCATCAGTTCAACAAGTACTTACTTGCACCCACTGGGGTGAACCACTCAAGAACACCATGTACCAGCTTCCCCAGGGGCGACCCGGAGGAGGGGCTAGCGGAGTGCGGTCCATTGCGATTGTTTCTACAAATATGGCTCCCTTGAGCTTTGAGCTGACGAGCTCCTGGACGACGCACCTGCGTGCCTGTGCGGGCAACGAGGCCTTTGACGGTGGTTTGGCGGCCCTCTTTTCCACCCCTAACTATTTTCTCTACTGAGGAGGGAAGTTATCCCGAAACCCGAGCCATGTCTCGGACGATATTCTAAAACCTGGGACATGTATCGGGTCTAGAGATCATCAGTTCAACAAGTACTTACTTGCACCCACTGGGGTGAACCACTCAAGAACTTCATGTTAGAGATCATCAGTTCAACAAGTACTTACTTGCACCCACTGGGGTGAACCACTCAAGAACTCCATGTACCAGCTTCCCCAGGGGCGACCCGGAGGAGGGGCTAGCGGAGTGCGGTCCATTGCGATTGTTTCTACAAATATGGCTCCCTTGAGCTTTGAGCTGACGAGCTCCTGGACGACGCACCTGCATGCCTGTGCGGGCAACGAGGCCTTTGACGGTTGTTTGGCGGCCCTCTTTTCCACCCCTAACTATTTTCTCTACTGAGGAGGGAAGTTATCCCGAAACCCGAGCCATGTCTCGGGCGATATTCTAAAACCCGGGACATGTATCGGGTCTAGAGATCATCAGTTCAACAAGTACTTACTTGCACCCACTGGGGTGAACCACTCAAGAACTTCATGTTAGAGATCATCAGTTCAACAAGTACTTACTTGCACCCACTGGGGTGAACCACTCAAGAACTCCATGTACCAGCTTCCCCAGGGGCGACCCGGAGGAGGGGCTAGCGGAGTGCGGTCCATTGCGATTGTTTCTACAAATATGGCTCCCTTGAGCTTTGAGCTGACGAGCTCCTGGACGACGCACCTGCGTGCCTGTGCGGGCAACGAGGCCTTTGACGGTTGTTTGGCGGCCCTCTTTTCCACCCCTAACTATTTTCTCTACTGAGGAGGGAAGTTATCCCGAAACCCGAGCCATGTCTCGGGCGATATTCTAAAACCCGGGACATGTATCGGGTCTAGAGATCATCAGTTCAAGAAGTACTTACTTGCACCCACTGGGGTGAACCACTCAAGAACTTCATGTTAGAGATCATCAGTTCAACAAGTACTTACTTGCACCCACTGGGGTGAACCACTCAAGAACTCCATGTACGAGCTTCCCCAGGGGCGACCCGGAGGAGGGGCTAGCGGAGTGCGGTCCATTGCGATTGTTTCAGCACCTATCCACTCTAATTCACACCAAGCAGACTTCTGTCCCACAGCAATTCACCTGTGACCAGTGTATTCACTCCTGTCATCCATGGTATAAAAGACACTAACCGAGACTGAACACGCAACCTCATAGAAAGGAAAACACATTAATTCAGAAAACCCTATCTGTGTGCATATGGTGTCACATAAAACACACAACCTTTTTGCAGACAAGTTAAACAACAATATCTCCAGATAATGGATTTCGACGAATCTGATAACCAAACCAACCAATATGAAAATCAAACTTCTTCTACATAAATCACTGATAAGAATAGTAGATCATAATCAGAGTAATCAAACCAACAATTGAACCCAGAATCAACATAGCATCGCCAAAAGCCTCACATAGCAATCCACCATGACACATAACTTTCAACACCTCAAAAACACAATAGAACACTCACTGACTCAAGAATATTTCTGCTCTATTCATATTTACAATCTAAATCATTCTGGAAGGGCACTGCAAATCAGGTTCTCTACAAAATTGACTAGAAAATCCACACTGGGAATTATACTAACAAAAGAGTTGGGCGGAAAGGTAATGTCTAAAGCAAAAAGGAGGTGCTCTTATGCAACCATCCTCTGATTCCAAAATTTGTGGTCACAGGGGACCCTGCAATCATGACACCCCAAAATGTGCCTGTGAGAAATTGGGTTGTTATTTAACTGGGGTGTGAGACCTGGCCAAGTAACAGGCACAATGCTCTGCAGAGTGAACCACAAAAAGTCACTAAATTAACCCTGGATAGCTTGGCACAAAAGAAGTCAGGGTCAACTTAGAGGCAATCTGGAGAGTATTTTTACAGCACACAAAAAGTAATAAAGTGAACAAACAATAACAAAAAAAGCCCAAACCAATTTAGAAGTATATATTACATTCTAATAAACTATTTGAGACCAAAATCCAGTCAATCAATCAGCATTTGTATCAGGCAACGCTGTCACCCCTAGAGGTATCTGGGCGCTGAGGCTGCCATGTCTCAGTCAAAAAGCCAGGTCTTGAGTCTCTTTCTGAAGTCTGCTCAGAAGGTGCTATGCATACGTGGGGGGCAGGTCATTCCAGGTCTTGGTGGCAATGTAGAAGATGAAGCAGCCACTGCTACAGCTGTGAAGGATGAGGGAGGTGTGTGCGAGGGCTAGTGAGGTGGAGCACAGGTCTCTGGAGGGTTGATGAAGGTTCAGTCGATGGTTGATGTAGGATGGTCCTTAATCATAGAGGGCTTGGTAGGCGTGCGTGAGAATCTTGAACTAGCATCTCTTCTGGATGGTGAGGCACTGGGGTTCCTGAGGTGGGGGGTGATGAGTGACTCTGGCTGCAGCGTTCTGTATGGTCAGTAGTATTCTGAGGAGCTGGATGGAAAATGCCGGCGTAGAGAGCATTGCCGTTGTTGAGGTGGCTTGTGACGAGGTCCTGAGTGACGGTCTTTCTGGTGTTGATTGGGATCCTTCTTAAGATTCAGTAGAACCAGAATTATTAATTTTAAACTTTATAGTGAAAACTAGCACCTAAAAGATCAAAGTGCCAATCGCGGATATCTAGAAACGCGAGTCCGAGTCAAAGTAAAAAATATGACTGACCCCGATAGAGCACTGTTTGGATACAAGAAGTGGATTGGGCCAGTCAGTGCTTACCTTCAGACTTGGAAAAAATCCTGAGAAGGCAGACTTCTGCAGAGCATGCCTGCAGGAGGCATCCGAGGAGGGAGCTTCCTCAGCAGATGGCCTTCGGTCGAAGCCGTGGTAAAGATTTCCACACTTGGACTTAGTAGCAGAAATGGAAGTTAAAAATCTCCAGCGGGACGAGGAAGAGGCTGTAGTCGAAGATAGTACCACAAGGTTGAATACCCCTTTGGAGAAGGACTGCTGAAAAGGATTTGTTGCTGCAGAGAAGAACATAGCAGGAGAAGCCGCAAACTCAGTCTGACTGGAGCTGCACCTCAGGTAGATAGACAAGCAGGTATGTCCCGGTCTCCTCCTTGTTCTCAGAGAAGTTTGTGGCCTCAGTTTTGGAAATTGGTCATCTGAGCACCTTTGTTACCACAGCCAAGGGTCTAGGAATAGTGGAACACCTTTTGGGGGTCCAGGACTCACTCTGGCTAAGTTCAAGATGGTGGGAGCCTTTTTTGTCACTGAAGCTCTGAGCAGGAGACCAGTAAACTAGCCATTGAAGTCACTTCTGGTAGTCTTGGGTGCAGATGAAGATTTATTGCTCAACAGCATGGCTGGTGGCTGAGGGTTCAAGGCGGCAGGCGCTAGGCAGCAAAGCAGTCCTTCCAGGCACAACAGCAGTCTGGCGGAGTGCACAGCAGTAGGCAGGCCTTTGAGAGTCCTTCCGCAGGTCCAGTAGTAAATAGTATGAATGAAGGTCCTATTTTTATACGCTAGAGCCCTTCTTCTGGAAGGGGGGAAAAGCTTCTGGAAAGGTTATTTGAAGTGCATGGTATTTACCAACTCACCTGCCCTGGCTCCCTTTGGCTGAAGTGACGATACATGGTTGTTATGCCCTTTGTGTGTAAGTAGAGTGCAGACTATTCAGTTGTAAGTGGGACTGTGTTCAGCTCCAATCCCCAAACTTCCAGCAGATGGCCCATTGAGTCACACCTAACCTTTTTATTCCTATTGTGGACTGTCTGAGAGGAATTAAGAAAGTCTAACGGTCAGCTACACACAGTCATGTGGCCCAGGACAGACTGCAGGCACAAAGACTAAGTGCAGTAAAATTCCAACTTTCTAAAAGTGCCATTTTCAAAATTGTAAGGAAAAATCCAACTTTACTATTAAAGACGGTTTATCATTACATTTTCATAGGTACTATACATTATACACCTGCATGGTCCCAGTTAGGGATTACAGCTTATTAAATGTAATAAGGAATCCCCAAGGTTACCCTATCGGAGGGGTAGGGGCTTCACACCAAATTTGGGAGTTTTTCACTACCAGGATAAGTAAAACGTAAAAGTATATGTCCAACCTTTTATTTACACAGCACCCTGCCCTATAGGCTGCCTAGACTCTACCTTAGGGATGATTTATATGTAATAAAAGGGGAGTTTAAGGTTAGGAAAGGGGGTTTAAATGCCAAGTGAACATGGCAGTTTAAACTGCATTTGCGCTGCAATGGCAGGTCAGGGACATGTTTTAAAGTGCTACTTAATGGGGTGGCAAATTTGGCACTACAGACCTACTGGTAGCATTTAATTTGCAGTCTCTGGGTATATGGTATGGCACTCTACAAGGAACTTATAAGTACATTAAGTATGCCATTTAGGTATATATGCCAATCAAATGAGCACAAGCACTTTAGTACTGTTAAGCAGTGGAAAAGTGCACAGTCCTAAGACCAACTAAAAATAATTTTCAGCAATTGTGGAGGGTAAAAGGAAAACCTTTGGGGAGACCATGGAAAGAGGGCCAGGTCTAACATTATCTCAATCAAAACGCCCACAATTCAGCCAATCGGAGATGATGTTAAACCTCAATTTTATGAGGCGATGTGTCTTGGTAAGGCCCCTCCTAGCACATCAAAAATAAACACACAAAACTGTTAATTTAGTAAAAGGGCCTAGTAAATAACTGAGTTCTGGATCAGAGGCATAGTTTTGGGGTTTTAAAACAGTAAAAAACTTAGAAATGAACACGCACAGCTCTGAACTTTTTCAAACTGCGAAGAAAACAGAAACCAAAAATAACGTAGTGGTATCTAAGTTTCCTACATCAAGTCAACAATACAAAAGGTCGATCAGAAAACATTGGCCCATACTTGCTCTTGAACCAGACTTTAAAAATATTTTCAAAGTTACGCCTATTTTTGCATACACCAGGGATTGAAATTTGAAAGATACCATAATAATAATAACATGAGCAAAGGGGCCCCGATCCACCATCCAATGAAAGGCACCAACATAAAACTTAGAGTGAATGGCACTTGTGATACATCAAACGTCATATACATCTTGAAAGGTTAAAACAAGAATACATTAACATAAAGGCAACATCCACACCATGAACGTCAAATCAGTCATTGCTAATCATTTCATAGACAGTCACCACAACATCAGTCAACTACAATTTCTGATCCTTGAAACAGTAAAGAAAAGTGATGGACGTGACAACAATACACATCTCCTACAAAGGGAGAATTATTGGATTAAGTTTTTGAACTCTCTCAAACCTAACGGTCTCAATGACCGCATGGAATTTGCCTGTTACCTTTGAACTCAATATTATGATTATGATATTGATTAATATTCATTGATTGATTTGGATATACACATCGTCGATATGAAATGTACAATATCGCAATGGAAATAAATTAAGCTTCTGGATTCAAATACAAGCTTGATCCCAACTATTTTGTTTATAAGGACCCAATTTGTTTGTGGGACTTCGCAGTGCTCAGCAGGACGTCCCCCAAGTTGGATGACGCTTCCATTTCTTTGTTTTAAAACAGTAATCATAATTAAGGAGGTACAGAGACAATGCCATAAATTTTTTGAGAAAATAAGGCAATGCAGAGAAAAGTGGACAGTAAAATAGGGATAGAAACAGATGTCATCCCTAGTACAACAGGAAAGTCTCCCCTGACAAGAGTCAGGAAAATGTAATTCTATACATCTCAGGAACTTTATTTCAATGAAAACAGCATTATGTCAGTGTATATATGTGTAACAGGGCATGAAAATAATGCACAAAAAGTCAGTGGCAGTTTCTCAGTTAGGATGGATAAGAATCACCCTGCCTGCGGCAAGCGCACCAGTAAACCAACATAAATATTATGGTCTCATCATTACAACCATTTTATCATGATGTACAATGGCGGGTTCGATTACTGATTGATTAGCATAGGAATGATATTGTAAAGTGTTGCGTGCGCATGTCGGTTTGGCGGGCTGTCTTTCGACGGCCAACCCAACATGCACACCTAACCAGCAGCTGTGTTAAACAGCTGGAGGATTGCACAGGCCCCCAGCCTCAAATGGAGCGTTGGGTTAGCCTGCTCCATTCAATCCTAATGCTTCTCTCATGCTGAAAACAGCATGAGAGGAGTTTCAGGATCGGTTAGGTTCGTGTTGGCATGAACCAGAAGTTTTCCTCCAACCTCAAGCTGACAACAGCAGCCCCGGAGGAGGTAGAACCGCCATTTCACAAGTACATTTAGAATCTAACCATCCGCATGAATCTTAACATTTGGGGCCAGATGTACGATGCTTTTTAGTATGCGCAAACAGGTCCAAAAAACGTTTGCGCACGCTACAAAGCAAGGGCCCATGTACAAACAGTATTTTGCGACTCGCAAAATACTGTTTTGCCACTAGCTATTAGGAAGGGGTGTTCCCTTCCTAACAGCGACCGCAAAGCTATGTAGCAATGTTTTGCAACCGCAATTGGGTTGCAAAACACTCGCAAAATTACCACCTACTTTAAGTAGGTGGTAATGCATTTACATATGGGAAGGGGTCCCCAGGGGACCCCTTTTCCTTTACAAATGCATGCAATATTATTTTTTAAGGGCAGGCAGTGGTCCCAGGGACCACTGCCTGCCCTAAAAAAATGACACAAAAACGTTTCATTTTTTTTTTTTTTTAAATGCATCCCGTTTTGTTTTCCTTTAAGGAAAACTGGCTGCATTTAAAAAACACAGTTGCTTTATTTAAAAGCAGTCCCAGACATGGTGGTCTGCTAAGCCCAGCAGGCCACCATCCCTGGGAGGGCCTGTCATTCCCAATGGGCTTTCACATTGCGAGAGGCTCATTATTATTCATGAGCCTCGCAATAAGCGACCCCATTGGGAATCACTAGCAGTGTTAAACACACTGTTGTACATGCCAAATAGCGCCTCGCAAATTGCCAATCGCAAATGTGACGCAATTTGAGAGGCGCTATTTGGCAGGTCACCATCACTCTGCACGTCACGCTTCTTTCACTTATTGTGTGAGCACCTGAATACTATTATTGTGGAAATAAATCTTTCACATGAACTGACCTATGTCCCTATGTACATTATTTTTGCTCCCTTAAGAAATTAATTTTCAATTCTCTAGTCATAAGTGCTCTCCACAGGATCACTTTAATATTGGACCTTTTGGCCGCACCAGAAACATTGTTCTTCTCCCGCATATTTCACCCCAGGTTCACGTTTTGGGGTACGCTTGTTTTTCTTAAATCTTCAGAAATGCAAGCCTGCACCATATTTACAAGGATATGATGCAGCCTTGCTTTTCCCCCGGCGCTGGTGCTACACTTAGCAGTGCAAGGGTGTCTGCGTGCAGGGGAAGATTGTTTATGTACTGGAAGGTCCCCCTTCTTGCACATAAACAATCTTGAAATGTCATTCTGTCACTTCTATGTGTGCTGCAAACTGCTACAAAATGTATTTTTTTTTAAAGACTGTTTATGTGCAGGAAGGGTCACCTTCATACACATAAACAATCCAAGGCGTTTTGCTTTTTGCATGTGTGCTGCGCAAGGCAGCACACATGGAAAAAGCAAAAATGAAGCGAAATAAAGCATTTTTCCTCGCTTCGCCAACTTAAGACCAGGTTTTTCCTGGTCTTATTTTTGGTGCTGCCTCCTATTTACGCTGCCCTTGTAAATAGGGGGCAGCGTTAAAAACAATGGGTGTTGCAGTGGAACACCCACTGCAACACCCACTGCCCACCCCTTTCATGCTAAGCATAGTGTGAAAGGGGGTCTTATTTACAAGGCAGCATTAAGCCACGTTAAGTGGCTTAACGCTGCTTTGTATATAAGGCGAGGCCCCTATCGCCACCACAACATCACTGAAAGTAATGTTGTGATGGTGATAGGGGCTTGTACATATGCCTCCCTGTTTGTGAAAGAGCTCAATTTGAACTATTGTTACTAAGCAAACACTCAGAAAAGCATTTTGATTTGGTACGGGTCCCTTGTATTACTGGGAACTGTTTCTCTCTTTGGCAGCCCTGTCTTTCTTTTGGTGGACATGGGATCTGGATGTAGAGGGCTGCAGTTATCCTGCATTTTTGTTAACTCATATCTGCATACTTTTGCTTTTTTTACTTCCATTGAAGCATCATGTGAATGTACGCCATGTTGCGCAAAGCAGCAGGGCACATAAATCCGGCACAGCGCATAAATGAGTAGTAGCAGCTGGCAAGGAATGAGGGTGGAGGGGCAGGGGGGAGGAGGCACAAAATAATTCAAAAATAAATACCACGTACCTCTTTCACCAGCCACCTCTGTCCTCTGCTTCTTCAGGAGTCCCTGAAACAGGAAGCACCCAAGCTCCACATTGTCAATCACAATGCTGCAATGCAGTGTTGTGATTGGTTTGAGTTTTAACTTCTAAGACTGAAAGTAAGAATAGAGAAACAAGTGCAAGGGTCTGGAGTGTGTGTGGCTGACTGTGTGCTAAATGAGAAATTAGCAATGAGTGAGACAGGGGAGAAGTGAGAGGGCGGAGGGGGCTTGGTGTGATCTCTTTAGTAATCAGAGCCAATAGTGAGCCCAGCCTGTGATAATATCCTCAGTGCAGCGGCTGCGAAGAGGCAGAACTGAGTTTGGAGTGCCCCTTCCACAGCTCAGCCGAGGTGAGAGGGCTGGTCACTGACGGCAGAGCCGAGACAACCAGCTGTCACTAGCTCACCTTATGAGTCACAAGGCTCTCTTCTCTCTTTGTGGGACTTCGTGCTGCTGGGGTTGTTACATAAAACATGCGCATCGTGGGTGTACTAAGATGGCCTTTTACTTGCCTGCTGTCACTGCTTGTTATGTTTAAGTCTTAGATGCTGGGTGTCTGTCTTTGAAGACCTCTCGAGGATAAAACACTTAGGGGTCTATTTACTAAGATTTAACGTCATGTTTTCATCACAAAAGTGACGCAAAACAATACAATTTATTTAATTAATTTATTTTCCAAACACTTGAAAGTAGAGCAAAGCACCGTATAGTGCTGCTTTGCATTACTTAGCACCAAGAGGATGTACCCTTGGTGGTGCATGGGTGTTCCCATGCAACCACCCAAGGTTTCTGATGCTAAACCCTATTTAATTATAAAAGTAGAGAGGGTTTAGCGTGAGAAAATAGCGCCCATTTTCGATAGGCAGTATGAAGGAGACATGCTTTTATTTCTCCTTCCTTTTAAGACTTTGGATGCGTGCTACACTGTACAGCTCACATACAAAGTGGGAAAACTTTTACAGTTAGTCTGAGCATAGTACAAAACCTATACTAGACTCACGCTGACACCCTTTCACTAGGGTGCAAAGGTGTGTGCATAGCGCACAGTAGCTAATACCAGCAAAGTCACTAGGGAGAGGAGAATGCCATATTGCTGTAAGTGGGATCAATGTCACGTTATTGACACCTCCGGCCAGTGCAGAGTTTTAGCTTTTCCTTCTTTTGTTCTGGGATTTTTAAACTCCACGTTTATTTTTTAATTTGAAAAGCCAGCCAGAGACTGGGTGGCTCAAGCAAACTCAGTAGACACAGTTTTGCGTCACTTTTAACATGGGAAAAGTGATGCAAAAGTGGCGCATGGGGCTTGTAAATCTGCCCCAGTGTATGTGATCTGTATATAAATGCATGTGAGGGTCAGCATTTAATTTCTTGGAGTATGAGCTGTGTTATAGATGGTGTAATACACAACTTTTTATGCTTTGTATTCTTGTTGCATTTAGTTATGTGGCAGGTGACATGGAATGCCTAGTATAGGTAGGACTTTGGCAAGGTTCCACCGCTTAGCATTCTGTGTTCAGAGCTGCTGATGCAGTGGGACCGACCAGACCTGTTTCCTGTATAGCTAGAGTTTCAATGAACAACAATCCATCTTTAGAAATATTAATTTTTATTGATGCTAATATCGAATGCAATAAAACTCCGTGTTGCTGCCCTTCACTCGCGGGCGCTCAGCTTCAAAGCTTTGAATGAAGCTTGCCAAACTGGAATTATCCTGGTAATGTTAACTGCCAGTCTGCCACTGCAAAATTTCAACTATAAGTCCCAGAATGCAGAGTGATCATAGCTAGAAAGCTCGGACAGGTCAAATGTGTCAGTCACAGGAAAAGCTGCTACTTGGTAAAAATGTCTGTAGGTGATCAACCCCTGCAAATCACACGCTGCGTTATGCACAAAATTGCCGACTGAATGGCGTTCCCATTCTCAGGAGACAGTGAAAATATACACGTTTCCATTGTATTTGCATTGAGATCACAGCATGCTCTAAACATCAGTCATGTACTATGGGCTGTTGCCTGTTGAATATTATTACTTCATAACAAGGCAGGGCTGGGATAGGTTGCCCTCCTGCCTAGCTGTCAGGTGAAGCACCAGTCATCATGTGTGTTGCCAGCTACCAGGAACGGTGTTTACGCAAACCAACAGCACACTGCAAACGTTTACTTGAAGTATTGGTTTCCTTCGGACTGCTGGCTAAAAGCCAGCATTTGCAAACAGCGTGTTACATTTACTCACGTCAGCATACGTAAACTACACTTCCAAGAGAAAGAACCCTGGTGGAGGATGCAGGGGGCTTCCAGCACCTGCTACCAATTTAAACAAAAAAACAAGTGCATGTCTCCTCTGTAGAAATGCATCATAACATACGCATTGGTTTTTAGAAGTAAGCTTTTTTTTGCCTATTTTGGAATCCACATTTGTGGGACTATATTCATGCAGTTAACATTTTTAGTGTTTGCTGAAGGGGGTGTCTCACAAGCCATACCTTTACTGTTTATGTGATGTAAAGAAAGTGCTTTGCTATACCAGGCCCACAAGAGTCTGCAACAGCATCAAAGCTGGGCAGGAGTATAACGACCTGTGGAGTCCTGCCCTCCGTGCCCATTCCTCATCACTCAGGATCTGCAGGTACCTGACCAATAGCGCTGCAACCTACGCCCCTCATTGCGAGAGGCTATAGGTAGGTCTGTGAGAGGCCCTCTAGGACATGTCCACGACAGACCTAATTCTGTCCTGTCCATGTAATACTCACCAGAGCTTGACACACCGCCCTGTCACAGCAGAAGTGCTAGCATTGTGAGGCACACTAAGGGCTTTACTAAAAGTGTTTCAGTGTCTCATCACTGGTCTAGAGCACTCAGTGGTCGAAGTGGGGGAAAAAAAGTAGGGGAACTGTGGGCGGAGAATCAGAGGGTGGGATTACCCCGGGGATTGGGTCAGTGGGCGGAGTCAGAGGTGTGGCAGAAAGAGCTGAATATCCCAGTTTTTAGGTCTCACCGGGCGAAAGCAGCGTATGCGCTGCCCTCGCAATTGCGAGTACCTTTTGTAATCGATTCTGCCAAGGGCTTTTCATGTACGCGCCTGCATGGACAAGCATGGCTGCTCTTGCCATTTGTCCATAGCAGACAGCATGCATCTGTCCGTAGGGACTGTGGACAGTCCCACGCCATTTTAATGCCATAGCAACGAAAATTCCGCTTTACATGTTTTTTTTTTAATGTCAGTCCCCCCGGGGCACAAGCAGGCATCCACTTCTGTCTTTTTGCTGCGATCAGCTGTCCTGACAGAAGTGGATGCCTGCTTGTGCCCTGGGGGAACTGCAGGACAGCCGTTAGCATTTGCAATGCAATAGGTCTGCATTTATGCGAGTTTGAGCTATTGACATTGCAAATGACAATGCCTTTTATTTATGTTTTAAAAACGAAAACAAGAATAAAAGGCATTGCCATTTGCAATGTCAATTGCTCAAACTCGCGTAAATGCGAGACCTATTGCATTGCAAATGCTTGTTAGTATTTGTTTCCCATTTCACCAACCGGTTACAGTTTATTACGTTATTCAATTTAACCAATGGATACACATGTTTATTTAAGGTTTAAAATGAGTTACTGACATTAAAATACATTCACAAAGTGGGATACGTTTTCAATCACAGAATGTCCCAAATATCCTTAAAAGTGGAATCGCAAGCCATTTGTCTCCCAGCCATGGAGTTTCTGTCATCAGCACTTCTTCTCTCTTTTTCCACAAGAGCAGTTCAAACATGAATGGCAAAATATCTTAGTTTGCAAATGTTTTCCACATAATTATGGCTCTGCCATATTTGCCACGTACTACATCATCTGCTGCAGTTCAAACATGAATGGCAAAATATCTTAGTTTGCAAATGTTTTCCACATAATTATGGCTCTGCCATATTTGCCACGTACTACATCATCTGCTGCATAATCTGACGATTTTAACCAAAACATTGTTTATAGCTCAAACAGATCAAAAGTTACAAAACAATGTGACTTGTGCTGCTGTGAAGTGAAGGGCCCTTTGCGAAGATTGATTGGTCACCTTTTTCACTGCTGCAGTTATATGTTCCACTGGTACTAATAAGGAAAAACCTTTGCAGAGACTGTTAGCATGTGTAAAAATGTCAAAATAATAAAGTATAAGAAAATCTACAGCACCACTAATACCAGTGTAGGGTGTCGGAGCACTTTACATCACACATATTACATGGAGACAACCAAACATACGTGTGTAAATCACTGTATAGGAAATGTTACATAAGACAAAGGACTACAAGGTGTAGGAGTCACATGACAACCATACTAGTAGGCAGCATAGTTTAATAGTGATTGGTCTAGAGAAACACAAACTCAGAATATAAAATGTAATACCATGGTTGGGGGTTCTCTTTAATAATCAGAATTGATTTCCACCCAAATGAACCCTTTTTTCAACATAAGGATAATCAAAGACTGGTGAAAAAACCATAACGCTCTAATTTATACATTGCAGTTTGCAGGCAGCTCTTACATGACAGTTAATAGCTCAGGGCCCGATTCACAGAACTAACTTAAGACAAAATCCTAAACTTACTACCATTTTGGTATTCACAGAAGGCACTTAGGAGTCCTAAAGTTAGGACTCCTAACTTCTGTGAATACCGAAATGAGTAAGTGCCTTCTGTGAATACCAAAATGAGTAAGTGCCTTCTGTGAATACCAAAATGGTAGTAAGTTTAGGATTTTGTCTTAAGTTAGGTCTGTGAATCGGGCCCTATCTGTTCTAAGTTAGGATTTAAACTTATTAACTGCAAGTAACAATAGGGTCTCTCTGATAAAAACAGTAACCCAATGACCTTTGTGCACTTTATGATCTGCATGGTACATGTTCTTAGCAGCAGGCACATTAACACTCTGCACTTCCTTTCCATGAGTCAAAACGACCACTAGACAAAACACCATCTCTCTCTACTAAGAACATTAATCACTGGAGTTATCATGACATTTTTATTGTTGGAGGCCAGGAGGAGGCAGCAAGTACTTTTAAAACCATTTTATACTTACAAACACGACGCCCCCACCTCAAGTCAGCGCCAGCCATGGTCCGTGCAGGTAACAGCGGTGGGGCCGGGTAAGGGGGGATTTCTAGGGACGATGCCATGAGAAAATTAATTATTTATTTAATTTTCCCTTCACATCTTCCCTCGAAATCCCGCCTTACCCGGCCCATCTGCCCCACCGCTGTCACATGTACGGACCGTGGCTGGTCAGCGCCTGGTGCGGTCGCACTGCCCTAGAGCCACACTGCTCAAGGGCCCTGTGACCTCAATGACAGAGTCACTGTCACTCCAAGGTGTGCTGCTTCATAGGCCTGCCTGCAAGACTGGAGGTGAACTTCAGAATGAATTGTGGCAGAAAGGCCTTCAAGGTTAACCCACACTTGCCACTGCTAGGGTGCACCTGCTGGTGCTCAGACACCAGGGCTTTTAAGATCTTGAGGGGCCTTCTAAGGTCTAGCATGGAAATGTGCTCCCTCAGGGGGAGTGGTCTGGTGGACTGGTCATGAAGGCTGAACCTGGTTCCCCAGTTTCAAATTCAGCAGCTCTGACAATAGTGCCACATCTTCTCCCCCACTGAATGCCATACTGCCCCACTGAGTGCAACTTGCACTGCACTGACCCGCTATAAACACCTGGATGTGACTCAATTCAAATTACGCAATAGACAAGAGCAACGTGCTACCTAAATTTCTTTTAACAACATCCTAGAAAAAGCAAATACTCAAAGAGAATGCGAGATTAAGTAAAGCATGTGAAATGTAAGCAGGAACAACATGGTTAACTTTTTCTTTTTACACTCATTATTCAGAAATTAGTGAGTGGTTTTGCCTGAAAAGTTAAGGACATGACTACAGGGCCCAGAAGGGACCCGTTTCAAGGTCTATTGCTTATATCCTAACAAAACGTAAACAGATGGTTTAAAAAGACCACATTCGTGAACTCACAGCCACTGTACACATTTTGCTGTCCAATTCACCCATCAAGCAGGTATTTCAGTACCTCCAGGAATAGTGCACTTTCCCACCAAGGGAAAACAATGTTGTTCAAAGAGAGACGAGAAAACAAAAGTAGCACTTCATTGGCAAACACTGTAAAGTTGCGCTAGTTAACGTGTGAATAAATCAATCTGGCCGCCTTACAACCTCTCTGTCTTGCTTCAGTTAGTTATTTTTCATATTTTTAATGTATTATTTCTCTCCACCCCGAGGCTGCACTTACAAACTGAAAAATTTCAGAAAAAGACGACATTTCCAGCATGTGTTTTTCTTTTTTGGATCCATTTCATAGGGGAGAAAATATACGAAAGGAGGAACGAGAACATAATGCCTGTTTCTTGAAGTCTCGGTTTTCACTAAATGAGGAGGAGCGAAACAGAAAGAGAGGAAAGAGGGGGAATAAAGAGAGGGGGGGGGAGCTGCCAACGGCAAGAGGACTGGACACTGTCCTTGTCTTCTCTGGGCACCAAGGAAAAGACAGTGTCCTCTTTCTTATCTGCCTGTTGCGCTCAAGTCTGGTTCGGGGGGGGGGGGGAGGGGACAGACCCACCCAAACATGAGCCTGGCCCACCCAAACATGAGCCTTGGCCCTCGCATTAACGGCGCAAAGGCCAATACAAAATGTCATCTTTAATTTAAAAAGTTACTCCTAACCTTGTTTTCCTTCCTGTTCTGGAAGTTGCGTGATTGGGCCAGGGCTCTTTCTCACAGCCATCCCCAATCACCCAACTCCTTTTAGAAAGGTGGGCTGTGTCGTGCAGGAACAATGGGGGCATGGCGAAGGGGACAAATTCTTTATTTGGCACCGAGTAACTTTTGCCTACCATCCTGGTGTATCAATATTTCCTTTTCTGTTCAGCGCTGGAACAAATACTTTTGTTTATTCACTTTTCCTGACCCCTGCAGCTGCATATCAGATCAGGCTGTGACACAAAGCTTGACTAAGGAGTAGGTAAGAGAATGTGTTACTATTTATTTTTATTTTTAAAATCTGCACAGGCCCAGCAAGGCACATACTTTCAGTATCCTTCATTTAAATAGTTTTTATCATTATCATGGCCATGGATGCAAGACAACAATAAAAATGTCCAGATAACTGGTTATTAATGAAACTGCTCCCGAGCAATCCTTTGCCTGTTGGTAGTTTTGTAATGCAGATAAGATTGAATTTTATGTGGATAGCTCAGTGAGTTACTGCCTTTGTCATAGAGATTCTCGTGTGACTTGCAGTTCAGAAGTTACAATCCTAACATAGGACTGTGACCAATGAACTGTCATCAAAGATCTGCCTACAAACATGAATGGTATAGTTAAAACTTCACTTTTTCTGTGTTACTAGATAGTTAGAACTTCCCCAGTCTTTCATTATTTTATTGTTGCTAAAAAGAGTTTGGGCCGATATACTTTTTTATTAGTAAAGCCAACCCCCAACCACTGTGGTATGCTTTAAATCCTGAGTTTGTGCTTCCCCAGCCCAAATCCTCTTAAAATATACTGCCCACCAGTATGGATGACATGTGACTCCTCCACCTTGTAATCCTCATTGGCTTATGTGGCATTCCCTTTAGACTGATTTACATACTTGTATTATTTATTGTCTCTGTATAATGTGTGCGTGGAGTAAAGTACTGTGACACCCTACACTGAAATTAGTAGTGCAATACAACAAATGAAATACATATGAGAGAGGGGCTACGGAGTGATGAGGGGCACTGTTGGAGGGTGGTAGTAATGGTGTCTGTGGAGAAAGAGGTAATTGGTGGGGCACCAAAAAAGACTTTCGCACTAGCACTAAAGCCGGCCCTGTCATGCCTTTCTGGTTTTATTTAATTAGCAGTCAGGTCATTGGGGCAACTGTGGAACATATTAAAGTGGGTGCTAATTATATTTACTGCTATATTCAATGCTAGGTCCAGACATTGCTCTTACTTTCAAATAACTCTCCACATGCTCCTTAGACACACAGAATCGATCCATTGTATCATGGTGACTGTTTGCAAGTAGATATGATGTAATCTAGGGCTTGTAGGCTACAACAAGAAGTGACAAATTGGGCCCGGAGTCCACCACCCAAATGCACCCTTGGACCACCCAAAAATACATTTCTGGAGCCGGGCCTCATTCCGCCCGTCCCCAAAAGTCGAGCCCTAACTATCAGCCTAGGCGATTTGTGCCGTCTGGGAGGCATGTTTAAAATAATAAAAGTAGGGGAACGGACTCTATGAAATTAGAGAAGTAGGGGCACGCCATGCCCTGCCGATCCCACCCACTTTGACCACTGAGAGCACTGCATAAATGCAAAACAGCACAGCCGGGAAGGCAACCAATGGGTGTGTTCAACACAGTCACGACTACGCCTTGAGTATTGATAGGACGACTCCTTCTAGTTCTCGGTGTAGTATTAGGGGTTGCTTTTGAGTGAAAAGCTTTTTTAGGGATTCTCCTGCCTTTCTGTTATAAATTACAGCTGAATCAGAACTGTGACACAACCCTAAAGTGGTTAGACAGAGTGAAATGGGTAAGGCCAGCAGTCTGCATGGGCTGGAATTTTCAATTAGTGGTAATTTAAATATTTATACAAGTGTGTTCTCACCCCCACCCATGCCTTTCCCTCCTACATGTTTTTCTGTGGCTTATATATAACACTTGGTCTGGGAGCAAAGCGCACTTCAGTACTTTGGTATGCCTCCTCTCCCATACTGCTATCAGAGGAGACCAACACCCACAATCACGTATAACACATCGCCTAGTGCAGGAACGTACTGCTTGAAATGTACGGAGTCTGCAATGCTGAATCAGATTTGGCAGAGGTGAGTGAGGAAAGAATGTGGTTGCTTCACAGCAAATCTAGTCGATTGTAAATCATCGGCAGGTACATGCCCTGGGATACATCCGAAAGGCTGAACTGGAGCCTTGGAGGAGAGTTGAGAAGATGTGGGGTGTCTGTCGTAAAAAGATCACTCCCAGGACAATGGGATGAAGGCAGGTATGTTGCTTTATTCGAAGTCCGTCTGAGAGCAGATCGGTTAGCTCCTGGCCAGTGATCAACTGACCTCTCAGGAACGCTCGGCATTCAAACAGTGCTGTGGAATCTCACAGCTGTGAGATTCCACCATGAAACAGAAGAAACAAGCATTGGTATTTTACAACACATCCCCTTTCTTTCTAATGTACAACACCAGATAAACATAAGAAAATTAACAAAAGATACTGTAAGAGGAAATGGGAAACCAAAATACATGGGAAAAGGAATGTTTCACAAGAAAAGGTTCAATGTGGCACAAAAGATAAAACCAAACAAATAAAATAAAACCTATAAAAATAATACAGTTAGAAAAAGAATGCACCAGATCAATAAACATACTCTTTGACGTACCCGGGAGGCCATCGTTCTCTAGTCCTCCTTTCATCACCAAACCCTGTCACTGCCATCCTTTCCTTTTCGAGAACCATAGGGTCTGTAACCACCTCCTGAGGAAAGCTTTTCTGCTCCCTCATCCTGAATAAAAGAAGGGCTCTCATTATATCAGAAATCTCCATCTCCCATCAACATATATCCATTCCCCACTTCATTTTTCCTTTCCAAGCACACACCACCTTTTTGAAATAAGGCTACTCTGCGCCGGTTCCAACATTCTCTATTCTCCAAAGACACAAAAAAGTCATAGACACGCTTAACCTTGAAGGGACCTTCATATTTGCTCAACCCTCTCGTCCCTCTACCCGTCTTGACTTTTACCTAATCACCAGCTTCTATCGCTGCCCTGACAACAACACTTCCTCAACACGTAATCCTTCAACCACGCTGGTACCAATCTGTTACTCTGGAACCTCCCTCTCATCACTTCAAACTGAGATTTTTGAATTCCTTCATGTTCGGTGGTAAAGTACGCCCACGTCATATCATCAACAGTCTCTTCAACATTCTGAGCAGACAGATACGCCATCTGAATGACTCCTCTAAGCAATCTGTTAGCCCTTTCCACTAGGTCATTACCCTGTAGATTGTACAATGAGGTGAGCTGGTGCTTAATACGATTTATGCGTAAAAACTCTTCTATGTCATGGGAAACCAATTGCGTACCATTGTCTGTAACGAGGACGGAGGGGACCCCTTCCTCAAGAAATATTTTCCTCAAAATGTAAATGGTGGCACCAGTGGTAATTTCACTCATGAATTTCACACGTAACCACCTCAAATCATGGTGTACTTCAGACATGGATCCAATTAAATCAATACACACCATGTGCCAAGGTAGCCCCGGATCACTAATGTGTACCATGACAGCCTGACTACCGACTCCAAGACGTTTGTCACCTTCCTTACACACACCACACGTCACTACCCAAACAAGCACCTGGGTATCCATCCCTGGCCACCAAAATTGTGCCTTAAGACGTCTCTGTGTCAAGCTCTGCCTCCAAATGACCTTTGTGTGCCATTGCTACCAGTTTAGGTCTCAAAGTCACTGGTGGCACAAATTTTACACCCCTCATCAAAACACTGCTACCACACGTGGACAGATCATCCAACAACTTGACAAATGGTCATACATATATGGCAACACTAATCTCCCTCCATTTCCCCGAAACAACCATATGCATGACCTTTCTAAGAGTATCGTACACATCCATGGCTTGAGAACACTCTTTCTTCGTGTAACCACCAGCACCCTCCGACACTACATCCTGTGTAGAAGCAACCACCCCTTCAACTTCATGATCATTCATGACAGGACCATTTACCAAATGCCAATCCACAGACAATCATGATAGGTAATCAGCTTGCACGTTTCTCCAACCTTGAATATTTTCCATCACATAAGGATATTCCTGGAGTCTAGGTATTGCCAACCTTGCAGAGCCCTTACCAGCTCCACCAGAGAGAATTATTTTAACCAGGGGCTTATGATCATCTGACCCCAAGATAAAGAGCGTGCCCTACAAATATGTTCGAAAATATTCCACACCCCAAGGGGCAGCCAACGGGAGTAAATCCTTTCAGCCTCAGTCAATGTGTGGGACGCAAAGGCTACAGTCTTTTCACCATCCTTGTGTCTCTGAGAGAGCATAGCATCCACACAGGTAACACTCGAATCAACAGTCACAATTGATTTAAGATCAATATCAAATGGTACCAATATACCAGCTTCGCAAATTTCTTTCTTTATCATCTTAAAACTCTCCTTATGATCTTGTGACCACACAACATTTTGCCCTTTCCTCAAAAGAACTCTCAAGACCTCTGTCTTATCAGAAAACCCTTGAACAAACTTTGCATAATACTCAATAAGACCCAGGAAGAATCTCAATTGATCCTTGTCTTGAGGACTAGGGGGGTAATTCTATGGCTTTCAACAAATTTTTCTTTGGTTTGACTCCATCAGCAGATAGTTTGTACTCCAAATATTCTATCTGCTCTTTGAGAAAACTACATTTCTCCTTTCTCAAAGTAAGACCTACATCAGAAATTCTTTGCAGAGCATGTTTCGAAACAACATTATGTTCCTCAACAGACTTGCCGAAAACAAGAATGTCGTCTTGAAAGTATATGATATTTGCCAATCCTTTGAACACCTCTGAAATCATTAGTTGAAATACGCTTGCTGATGATGAAAGTCCAAATGGCATGCGGGTAAATTGGCAAATTCCCTCCATGGTAACGAATGCTGTGAGCGACTTGGACTTCCTGTGAAGCTTTATCTGATGGTATGAGCTCTTTAAGTCCAAATTGAAAAAAATATCACTCCCCTTTCAACAACAATACCAACTCATTATAATTGAGTAGGGGATATGTATCCCTTACAATGTTCTGATTGATTGACCTGAAGTCCACACAAAATCTGAGTCGACCATCAGATTTCTGTGTAATAACTATGGGAGAGACCCAACCTCCCAACCTGATGCCTCAACTGGTTCTATAACTCCCTGTGGTAACATTTTCTGAATAATTTTTTTCACATCATCATATACTACCAACGGAACCCTCCTTATGCTGGACAGGGATAGCTCCCTTCTTCAAAACTATCTTATGAGCTTACCCCTCCAACAAACCCAAGTTTTCATCAAAGACCCTACTAGTGGAGCGAAGCATATCCTCAATGGATTTATAATCCACCACCATCACCTGGGAGGGGGCCCTTGGGTTAACAATAATATGCAAATCATATTGAGAAAGCCATCCCAAAATTGGTTGAACACGTTTTGCTACATAAAGTTTACCTTGCGCGCTCCTCCCTCAAATGTAATGTGTGCATTCATAAACCCCAAGATATCAATGGATTTTCCTTGGTAACCTCCTGGGGAAATATCCTTGGGTTAAAGGGCACAAACTGCCCACTATTTTTCAAACACAGATCTAGGAATTATCGTGTACATGGACTCTGTATCCACCATGAGCTGCACTCGGCACTCATTGATAGTAAACATTGCTTTAGGTTGATTCTTTCGCTGCCCTCCGGTGCAATTTCTCCACTATAGCCTACCATAAGAATCCTGTCACACGATTCAGCGGCCATACTCCACCCTACAACACCAAAGCTACTTTGTTGCGGCTACCCATCCTGCACATCTTTGCAAAATGGCCAGTACGACCACACTTTCTGCATTCCTTGTTATTTGCAAAACAAAATTTGGAATCCGAAGAATGTGCATTAATACCACAACGATTACAACCTTTATTAGATTGCCTAGCAGGTCCAAAGCTTTTGTTGAATCTATTGCAGGGTCAGTGGCATCACAGGCTCTACTGGTTTACCTACACACCCTATTTCAGATACCTTAACCTCCTGGTGTTTTTCTCTTATTCACGCATACATATGGCTGATTGCTCCAAGACCTTAGCTATATCTATCACATCGTTCAATGTGGAATTCTTTACTGCCCATAAGCGTTCTTGTATTTTCTTTTCTTTTCTCTGCACTGAACTATTAACTGGTCTCTGATCAGTTCTTCCATCATGTCTCCAAACTTACACTTGGTTGACAGCTCACGCAATCTGGAAACAAATTCATCAATGGACTCATCAATATTTTGTGGTATGGGATAAAACTTATATTTTGACATCAGCAAATTTTCCTGTTTGGCAAATCTAATTTTCAATCTACGTTTTGCTTCTTCAAATATATCTAAAATAGGTTGACCAACATATTCAGCAGCTTGTGGTAAGTAATGGAAAACTCTTTAGCCTTCATATCCCAAACACTGAACAATAATGCTTTTTTCCTGGATGCACGGAAATCTTGTCCATCTAGAGGTTCTAAATAATTGTCATACATCACAATCAACCATCCCTTGGAACTGGTGGAGATCCTGGATGCACTAAAAAACACAGTGGTGGTGTTACAGAAATATGTGGAATCAGTACTCTGTGCATTTACGCTAAGTGGGCTTTCTGAGGCTTCGCCCATCACTAAAACCTATAAAGAATATTAATAATTGAGAAAGTTAAATGAACCCAAACAAAACCGGAAACAAAAAACAAGCAGGATGTGTATACACCGAAGATATAGTGATAAATCACAAGCTATGACTATGGTGTGTGCTGCGAAACACAAGGTGTGCGCATTACCCAGAATCTTGTGTCATGTAATAGATGTGAACAATTAAACAGCAAGGTGTGCGCTTCACTGAAAAAAGAGAAAAAAATGAATATACTTTATTAAGCACGAGGTGTGCATATCACCGTGAAAACAGTGACACACTTTAAGGTGTGCGTGTCACAGAAAACACTACTAGTCACCTGAAATATCCTTGTGTCAGACAAATACCTTTCCTTTGTCGTTTCTTTATTTTGCTGCTCTTGTAAGGATGTGCTGCTCAACACTTTCACTGTTCCGTGAATTGTACTTCCAAGATGGAGGCACATCAGCGTCTTACGTCAGCAATAGGTTAGACCGCGCTACCTCCTACAGTGCTTACTCCAGATCATGTTCGTCGTCGGGTCTTCGCACTCAAAAGTAACAGTTGCAGCCTCCACATGCTGTAGATAGGGTCAGGGAGGGCTTCCTTGGTGCCAGACGACTTCCAGGCTTCTAGGCGTTCAATCAAGTTTCTTGGTAACTTGCACAGGTTCACTGTTAGCTCCACACCTCAGACGGTGTCATCCACGTGTCACTGGGCAGGTCATCGCCAACAATGTTGTACAAAGGGCAACGGGATGAAGGCAGGTAAGTGCTTTATTCGGGGACCATCTGAGAGTGGACTGGTTCCCTGCTGGCCACTGATCAACTGACCTCTCAGGAACATTCCGCATTCAAACAATGCTGTAAAATCTCACAGCTGTGAGATTCCACCATGAAACAGAACAAAAAAACATTGGTATTTTACAACAGTGCCCCATCACCCAATGCACCCGAACGAATCAACAATCAGCTGCCAGAGTGCCTGTGATGGAAAATATGTTGTTTGAAGACTGCAGTGTTGGAGCACTAGCATAGTTTGCTAGAACATCCCCAGGAATTCCAGAGGGCCATCTTGATCAAGAGTAATGCGTGTTGGGTGTGGCTTGCACCTGAGTAGAATGGTGGCCTGATCCATTAGCTCCAGACCCAACCAATAGTAATCAAACCTCAGCGCCCTGAAAGCCTGTTTTGTACCGTTTGGCAGTCGGAAGTTTCCAGCACTCATCTCTGTGCAGTTGCGGTATATTTAAGCTTCTTTGAGACACTCATTGCCTCGCCTCAGCAGCCAGCCTTATAGCTGACAAAATGGCGCCCATTTTCCGTTAGCTACTATGGCATTTTGTCATCAAGAAACTTCACCCACCTAATTTAGATACATGCTGCGGCATGTCCGCGCTAATGTGGTGATCATCCCCTCACCATGGGAAATGAAATAATAATGGAATCATTTGCCGACCCGTACTGCAGTATTTTGTTTAAAAAAAGGCGACTGCTTCTCTACATCTCCTGAGGTGTTTGCATTAACACAGCGTGATGTGCAGATGTAACATGAAGGTCATGATTCAAATGGTACCATTACTAAATCAGAATGGTTAGAAGCTATAAAGGATGACACAGTGTTAGAAACACTTAAAAAATATGTGATCAAAGGTTGGCCACGCGAGAGGGTACTTGATGAAGCACTCAGACCCTACTGGAAAATTAAGGATGATATTGGTGTTGTTGAAGATGTCATTCTCCGTGGTGGAACTTTAATAGCACCAATGTCCATGAGAAGCAGGTTGGTGGCTTTATCCCACGAAGGGCATGTAGGCATGACAGGCACCAAACAGAGGTTGAGGGAAGGGTACTGGTGGCCCTCCATGGATCGTGACGTCGATATATTTGTTACTCACTGCTCAATGTGCAATGAAGCTGACAAAACTTTGACGAGACGCCATTGCCCCATGACCTCCGTTGAACTACCAGAAGGTCCTTGGATCAAAGTTGGCATTGATTTCATAGGACCCATGAATGCCCTGAGTCTAGAATTGCGTTATGCTATAGTGCTGATTGATTATTCAGCAAGTGGGTGAAAGTCAAGTTTGTGTCTCAACTCACCACACGTGAGGTAATTAACTTCCTGAAGGAGTTATTTTGCAGAGAAGGTTTTCCCCATCAACTGGTCTCCGACAATGGAGTGCAGTTTGTATCCTCTGAGTTAGTCTCATTCTTTAAAAAAAACGGCATAGAGCATATAAAATCCTCTTTATATCATCCACAGGGCAATGGTCGAGTAGAACGGGCCAATCGCCTGATTAAATAAACCATCCAAATGGCCTTGGTCTCATATTCCTGTTGAGGCAGCACTACGCACCAGGTTGTGGTCATACCGTACCACCCCCCACAGTACCACTGGTAGAATCCCATTTGAACTCATCAGGGGCAGGGCAGCGATCACACGTTTGCAACCACATTGGTCATTGGCTTGGAAAAAAATGGGAAAATGAAAACCATAAAGAAAATGAGAGTAAGATGAGAAGTCTGGTAGATGAGCGCCAGAAGCGCATGCGCACAAATTATGACACAAGAAATGCTGTACGAAAGATGTCCGTGAAAGAAGGTGACATGGTGAGAGTGAAGTATCCCAGGAAGGGGGCCAACATGAGCAAGTATAGTGAACCCAGGCGCGTGGTCAAAACAAAGGGTACTGCCGTTCTCCCAGACAATGGTCAATGGTGGAATGGGTCGAAAGTTGCAAGAAGCAGGATATCTGAGCCTGTGAGCAGGTCCAGTAGCTCGCAGGACGCTGGTCTGGTGTCCTCTGCTGAGTCGCGCCTGGGTGCAGCATGTGGGGGGAAAACTACTCCTGTGTCAATAGATGATATTCCCAGAGTATCTCTTCCTGGTGTGGCCACTGGTCCTGTTGATACCATTCGTGATAGGAGAACAATTGTTCCGCCTGTAAGATTCAAGTATTACGCAATGTATTAGCTCTTCTAGGGAAAGCATAAAAGTATGTGTTTCCTTTGCTTGTTTTGAAACTATGTATTCCAGAGTTACTTATGAAAAACGAGAGAAGATTTAACATGCTGTGACCCTTTCCTGTCTTGTCCCTTCCCCGCCCCCGTCCTGCCCTGTGTGTCCGTGCGCGTGTTCCCCGGCGCGCGTTTAGAATGTTGTGGGTGCTTGTACGTAAGCCGTTATTCCAACGGCATTCCATATCTCTTATTTTAATAAAGCTGGTCGCTTACTTTAGCAGACTCTGACGTGGTGTTGTCCCTTTCATTCTGCGATCCTTATTGTTATCAATAGTGTTTCAATGTACCATAAGCAAGTATTGCTAAGCTTTTGTGGCACTTCCAATGACGGAGCATAACTCACCTCTCAACAGATGCATGCGGCATTTCGATACCTATGTAGTGTTCAGCCTTTAAGACTTATGTCTCCACCATTTTTCTTTATTTCCAAAGGGCTATCTACCATGCCACTCTGTCAACCTATTAATTATAAGGCAAAACCATAGTGTTATTTAATCACACTAGGCACAGGCAAATAAATGCATACAGTAAATCACACTATTTACAGATGTGCAGGGTGCCACGGGGGTGGGAAGGGAGTGAAGGAATGGGTAAGGTATTTGAGTATGTGACATAAACAATTTCAAAACAATGGTACAAATCAATTGTTGGGCACCTTAGTGGCGTGCCAAAGGTTCAAAAGTCATTCATGAACAAAGTCAAATATTATTGCCAGGAAGCCATATACAAATGAGAGTTCACAGTGCTCAACACACTATTGAGGGTACTGGCATGATAGGATGTCGACGTTTCGACCCCTCTTCAAAGGTAGGTAAATTAATTCCTTACAGGTGGGGTCTTCCTCAGGACGGAAGAGGATGGTGAACCGGGGAAGGTAGGCACCTATGCAAAGATATAGGTGAAGATTAAAAAAGGGAATAGTGCCAGGCGGACATTCAACTGTAGGACTAGATAAGGATATGACTGCCATAATTACCAGAGAAAAAGAAGGCATCAAGTCAGTGACAGCTTGGCATCTGGGCACAGAGGCTCAAAGGTCAGGTGGGAGTGAAAGTCACCTACAAGTTAATTTGAAAGCGACAGTAAGGTCAAAAGTGCAAATGGCTAGAAAAACGGGAGGTGGGTGATGACTCCAAGTAAATCTAGACTCACGTTTATTATTTGAGAAAAGGAGGAAACGAATACTCCATCGGAAACACACCGCTGTATAATCGGTATGTGGGGTGAGACGAATCACCAAAGAAACAGCCTCTAAAAACAAATGGAGAGAGCGCTCTATAAATGAGTGAAACAGAAGGTGGTCCTAAACTAGAGAAATACAGAGCTAACAGGACCAGGTAACCCACATTACCATCCGTCGACTGAGAAGTCATGAAACGGGACTAAAAAATCAAGTGAAAAGCAAAACTGGGAAAATGTATAAGTCGATACCAGCAGGAATTGCTTATACCCAAAGGAAAACCAAAAAGGGCGATTAATCGTATGGTGCACATAATAAAAACATTATATGAGTCCGAAATTAACTGTGAGTGATAGAGGGGGACTAAGGTAATAAACAGGGACAGAAATTCTAGGTCAAATGATCCTAGTAAACGGAGTGTAATCCGACAGGTTCCCTTACCTAGAGACGGCGTACCAGACTGAGCTCGCTCGATTCTACCAGCTAACTGAGGACGCGGAGCGGCTCCCAGATAAGGAGAACGCTGAAACCGCGTGACGTTCAACCGGGTGCAGCAGCTGGATGCTGCCAACAACGGGAGATTAGAAGAAAGACCAATCGAGTCGGTCATTTGCAAAGTTGGGAAAAAGAAGGTGGGTAAATAAAGTCCCACACTAAATAAATAGAATAATTTCAAATTAAATGTGTACACGAAAAATACAAAACTGAAAGGGCATCGTCAGGGCCCGGGGGAACAACCTTAATCAAAGTAATGTATACGTAGGGGATCACGTAGAAGTAACAAAAGAGAATCAATTGTACACTTTGGGATTGCAACATTGCATAATATACAGTGAGGCTCTTGATCAAATAAGTAATCACATAAAAGAAAAAACAATTATAAAATGAATGCATATGGTTCAAAGCGTCTCAGGGATGAGAACCGGCACAATATATTAACGAAAAAAAGGGGGAACAGTGGTTGTTTAAAACGAACAGACATATGTGCTCATTTCGGTCAACAATTACAGATGAGAAAGTAAAAAGAGGTTACATTAGCAAAATGACATCAAAACGTAATGTAACTACATATCAATGGGTACAAGCTTGCTGGATAAGACAGACTATGGTTCCTGTGAGTGAAAAACAATGCATGTGCAGAATACGTACATTTGGTCGAAAAAGCTCATGGTCAGCATCATACAGTGTCTAAGAAATAACGTTAACCACAGGTTAGAGAAAGGGCTGGGGAGAACAGAGCAAAAGAGAACCTAGTTCATGTGCTACCGAGGGTAGCTAATTGGGCATTGCTCGGGTCTTGCTCATTTAAACCCGTTAGGATAGTGTCAAAACGGATCATCATTTTTGACTCTCTAATGAGCAGGATGGAGGATATATTACCTCCCCGAGAACAGAGCAAAAGAGAAACTAGTTCATGTGCTACCGAGGGTAGCTAATTGGGCATTACTCGGGTCTTGCTCATTTAAACCCGTTAGGATAGTGTCAAAACGGATCATCATTTTTGACTCTCTAATGAGCAGGATGGAGGATATATTACCTCCCCGAGGTCCCAGTTCTGTCTTTTCCAGGACGATCCATTTCATTTCTTCGGGATGGTGTCCCAGTTGGTAATAGTGATCAACTAAGGGTGCACCTGTCACATTACATCTGATTCGACTTTGATGTTGAAGGATTCTTGCCTTGACTTTCTGTTGTGTCTGGCCAATATATAGTCGGTCACATGGACACAGGATCCCATAGATGACGTTGCTAGAATTGCAGTTGGTATGTGATTGTAAAATAATGGTCTGATGCTGGTATTCGAATTTCTTTGATTGCATAGTTGTGGGGCATGCTTTACACGAGCCGCACTTGAAGTGACCTATGATGGGTGGTAAACTCCAGAGTGATAGAATCGTTGGTTCAACCGGGTCCTCAAGGAAGGAATGTACCACGTGGTCCTTGATGCTCATTGCTTTCTTAAAAGAGTGCATCGGTGGGTCAGGTTGGTCAATCTCCGTGGATATAATGTTCCAGTGTTTATTTATGATCTTTTTCACTGCATTACTGCGCGTGGAGAATGTTGTAACACAAATCATTTTGTTATTTTGACTTGATGTATCGCGATGTTTAGGCGAAAGCAGAATGTCCCGTGGGTTGTACCATGCCCTCTTCCGGGCCCTCTTAACCAGGCGTTTTGGGTAACCTCTTAGTATTAACCTGGCTGTAAGGTTCTCAGACTCTGTAGTGTAGTCAGATCGTTTCGTGCAGTTCCTGCGGATCCGCAGGAACTGTCCCACTGGGAGGTTGTCGCGCAAGCCGCGCGGATGGTGGCTACTGTATCTCAGTAGAGAATTCCTTTCCGTTGGCTTCCTATACAGAGTAGTAAGAAGTTTATCATCTTCGTGGAAGATTTTTAAATCGAGGAAAGGTATCTCCTGTGTGCTGGACTGCATAGTGAACTGAATGTTAGGGTCGCACTGGTTTAGCCATTGGTGGAACAAATTGAGTTGGATAGTCTCACCATTCCAAATCATCAATATATCGTCAATATATCTCTTCCAAGTATTGACATGTGCCAAAAAAGGGTTGTTGGTGAGGAAAAACCGCTTCTCAAAGTTGTCCATATAAAGGATCGCTAGATCTGGTGCGAAGGCAGCCCCCATCGCGACTCCTTTTGTTTGTACATAGTACTTCCCTTGGAAGTAAAAGAAATTCTTTTTCATAGCGATGGTCAAAAGAGCTATGATAAAGTCTGTAGGTACCCTTGTTGGTGCTGGTCTTAGATCCAGTGCTTCTCGCATAACTGTCAAAGCAGGCTCCTGCGGGATGCTAGTATATAGTGAGACTATGTCGCAAGTGACAAGTAACTGCTCGCATGGGTTGAAGGGTTGTTGATCAATCATTGCAATAACTTGCATGGTGTCTCGGAGGTATGTTTCTGTTTCTTCTGCCAATGGTTTCAAGAAAATGTCTATGTACTTACATAGAGGTTCCAAAAGTGATCCGCAGCCGGATACAATGGGACGACCTGGTGGATGTAGGATATCCTTATGTATCTTGGGTAACGTATAGATGGTGGGTAGTCGTGGATGTTGTTGATTCAGATACTCATATTCCAATTTGCTTAAAAAACCACAGTTTAAAGCATCCAGAGTTATTAAATGGATTTCCTCCATCAGGTCCTTTGTTGGGTCAGACCTCAACAGTGAGTAACTAACACCGTCTTGTAATTGCCGTAGAATCTCCGATCTGTATGCAGTCGTATCTTGCACCACTATAGCCCCGCCTTTGTCGGCAGACTTGATCACAATATCTCTGTTATTACGGAGGGTTTGGAGAGCCGCTTTCTCAGACTTACTGGTATTCGGTATAGTGTGTTTGTATGTTGAGAGTAAAGTGCCAACATCGTTCAGAACCATGCTCTCGTAAGCCAAAATCCTGCTACTCATGGCATTAGCCGGTGGAAAAAACTTCGATGGAGGCCTTAATCCAGTGACCGACTTGGGTAGGATGTCTTCCTTGTTTTTAAAAAAATACCTGAGACGGATCTTACGGAAAAACCCTTGGAGTTCAGTTTTAAGGTTGAATGTGTTCGGATGGGCAGTTGGGACAAAAGATAGGCCCTTGCAAAGTACCGCCTGTTCGTCGGCGTTAAGGTTGTATGTAGAGATGTTGACCACTGGACTGTCACTGGGCTCTACCATCTGTAGACTTTGCGCCTCGTCGATATCTCTCCGTGGTTCTCTGGCTGGAACCGAACTTGTTTCGGGGTTGTACCTCGGCCTCTGTCCCAATTGGCGCTCGGTGGGTTCTGCTGGCCTCTCGGAGGCCCTCTTGGCCAGTTGCCACCTCGTCCTCGCGGTGGTCTCCATTGGCCTTCCCCTAAAAAAGGGAAATAACCTTGGGGGGGGTTGTACCAGTTGTCTCGGTAATTATACTCGTAGCTGGGGCCAGGAGCCTCCGGATCACTATCAGAACTAACCGTAGAATCGGAAAAAGTGGTGTAGTTCCTTCTTCCTCTGAAGGCTCCTCGTCCTCTGCCTGTGAAGCGGCCAGAGGTATCCTGTTTGTAGTAGTCTTCGTTGAGATAGGGATATGTGTTCTTTTTCTCATAGAACCTGATGTCTTTGGAAAGTTTATCCAGTTTTTTATTCTGCGTAGTGGTTTCAAAGTCTTTGAGTGATTTTGTGAGATTCTCAAGAGCACTTTTAGCATTGGTCAAGGTTGAATCCCCTGCAATTTCTTGTTTGAGGGCGGCTATTTCCCTGGTCAAAGTCTGAACTTGCTCAGCCGCAGTTTCTACTCCGAGAACCATCCAATGTCGCGAAGCATTGTTCGCAATGAAACTAAAACCCTCCTTGAATTTTGGTAGATCTACAAAAATAGCAGGTTCATTTCTAATCTGTAGCCCAACTGGTATTATATTCGCCTGTAGATATTTGGTGAGTAAGTGACCATGAAGTTTTGTACGGATTAATTTCTTTTCCAAGCGTTCAAGTTTAGCTATTTTGTCATTGAGTGTGAAATCGATATTGGGTGTATCGGATGACAGAAAGAGATTCCTGGGGTCCTGTAGCAGCTGGTGAATGTATTCCTCAGTGTAGGAGAGGGTTTCACTCTCCACCATTTTATAGAAGGGGGAAGAATTCACAAAGAAAACCTCGCAGGTATGCACCTGCTCATTAAAGCGTTAGAACTAAGGGTAAACCCAATAATCACTGGGACCTGGGTAGCATACAGTGGAATAGAAGTGGTCCCAGAGTATAAATGGAGATTTAAGAAAGATCAACAAAAATTGCAACAATTATAAGGCAAAACCATAGTGTTATTTAATCACACTAGGCACAGGCAAATAAATGCATACAGTAAATCACACTATTTACAGATGTGCAGGGTGCCACGGGGGTGGGAAGGGAGTGAAGGAATGGGTAAGGTATTTGAGTATGTGACATAAACAATTTCAAAACAATGGTACAAATCAATTGTTGGGCACCTTAGTGGCGTGCCAAAGGTTCAAAAGTCATTCATGAACAAAGTCAAATATTATTGCCAGGAAGCCATATACAAATGAGAGTTCACAGTGCTCAACGCACTATTGAGGGTACTGGCATGATAGGATGTCGACGTTTCGACCCCTCTTCAAAGGTAGGTAAATTAATTCCTTACAGGTGGGGTCTTCCTCAGGACGGAAGAGGATGGTGAACCGGGGAAGGTAGGCACCTATGCAAAGATATAGGTGAAGATTAAAAAAGGGAATAGTGCCAGGCGGACATTCAACTGTAGGACTAGATAAGGATATGACTGCCATAATTACCAGAGAAAAAGAAGGCATCAAGTCAGTGACAGCTTGGCATCTGGGCACAGAGGCTCAAAGGTCAGGTGGGAGTGAAAGTCACCTACAAGTTAATTTGAAAGCGACAGTAAGGTCAAAAGTGCAAATGGCTAGAAAAACGGGAGGTGGGTGATATCCACGGAGATTGACCAACCTGACCCACCGATGCACTCTTTTAAGAAAGCAATGAGCATCAAGGACCACGTGGTACATTCCTTCCTTGAGGACCCGGTTGAACCAACGATTCTATCACTCTGGAGTTTACCACCCATCATAGGTCACTTCAAGTGCGGCTCGTGTAAAGCATGCCCCACAACTATGCAATCAAAGAAATTCGAATACCAGCATCAGACCATTATTTTACAATCACATACCAACTGCAATTCTAGCAACGTCATCTATGGGATCCTGTGTCCATGTGACCGACTATATATTGGCCAGACACAACAGAAAGTCAAGGCAAGAATCCTTCAACATCAAAGTCGAATCAGATGTAATGTGACAGGTGCACCCTTAGTTGATCACTATTACCAACTGGGACACCATCCCGAAGAAATGAAATGGATCGTCCTGGAAAAGACAGAACTGGGACCTCGGGGAGGTAATATATCCTCCATCCTGCTCATTAGAGAGTCAAAAATGATGATCCGTTTTGACACTATCCTAACGGGTTTAAATGAGCAAGACCCGAGTAACGCCCAATTAGCTACCCTCGGTAGCACATGAACTAGTTTCTCTTTTGCTCTGTTCTCGGGGAGGTAATATATCCTCCATCCTGCTCATTAGAGAGTCAAAAATGATGATCCGTTTTGACACTATCCTAACGGGTTTAAATGAGCAAGACCCGAGCAATGCCCAATTAGCTACCCTCGGTAGCACATGAACTAGGTTCTCTTTTGCTCTGTTCTCCCCAGCCCTTTCTCTAACCTGTGGTTAACGTTATTTCTTAGACACTGTATGATGCTGACCATGAGCTTTTTCGACCAAATGTACGTATTCTGCACATGCATTGTTTTTCACTCACAGGAACCATAGTCTGTCTTATCCAGCAAGCTTGTACCCATTGATATGTAGTTACATTACGTTTTGATGTCATTTTGCTAATGTAACCTCTTTTTACTTTCTCATCTGTAATTGTTGACCGAAATGAGCACATATGTCTGTTCGTTTTAAACAACCACTGTTCCCCCTTTTTTTCGTTAATATATTGTGCCGGTTCTCATCCCTGAGACGCTTTGAACCATATGCATTCATTTTATAATTGTTTTTTCTTTTATGTGATTACTTATTTGATCAAGAGCCTCACTGTATATTATGCAATGTTGCAATCCCAAAGTGTACAATTGATTCTCTTTTGTTACTTCTACGTGATCCCCTACGTATACATTACTTTGATTAGGTTGTTCCCCCGGGCCCTGACGATGCCCTTTCAGTTTTGTATTTTTCGTGTACACATTTAATTTGAAATTATTCTATTTATTTAGTGTGGGACTTTATTTACCCACCTTCTTTTTCCCAACTTTGCAAATGACCGACTCGATTGGTCTTTCTTCTAATCTCCCGTTGTTGGCAGCATCCAGCTGCTGCACCCGGTTGAACGTCACGCGGTTTCAGCGTTCTCCTTATCTGGGAGCCGCTCCGCGTCCTCAGTTAGCTGGTAGAATCGAGCGAGCTCAGTCTGGTACGCCGTCTCTAGGTAAGGGAACCTGTCGGATTACACTCCGTTTACTAGGATCATTTGACCTAGAATTTCTGTCCCTGTTTATTACCTTAGTCCCCCTCTATCACTCACAGTTAATTTCGGACTCATATAATGTTTTTATTATGTGCACCATACGATTAATCGCCCTTTTTGGTTTTCCTTTGGGTATAAGCAATTCCTGCTGGTATCGACTTATACATTTTCCCAGTTTTGCTTTTCACTTGATTTTTTAGTCCCGTTTCATGACTTCTCAGTCGACGGATGGTAATGTGGGTTACCTGGTCCTGTTAGCTCTGTATTTCTCTAGTTTAGGACCACCTTCTGTTTCACTCATTTATAGAGCGCTCTCTCCATTTGTTTTTAGAGGCTGTTTCTTTGGTGATTCGTCTCACCCCACATACCGATTATACAGCGGTGTGTTTCCGATGGAGTATTCGTTTCCTCCTTTTCTCAAATAATAAACGTGAGTCTAGATTTACCTGGAGTCATCACCCACCTCCCGTTTTTCTAGCCATTTGCACTTTTGACCTTACTGTCGCTTTCAAACTTGTAGGTGACTTTCACTCCCACCTGACCTTTGAGCCTCTGTGCCCAGATGCCAAGCTGTCACTGACTTGATGCCTTCTTTTTCTCTGGTAATTATGGCAGTCATATCCTTATCTAGTCCTACAGTTGAATGTCCGCCTGGCACTATTCCCTTTTTTAATCTTCACCTATATCTTTGCATAGGTGCCTACCTTCCCCGGTTCACCATCCTCTTCCGTCCTGAGGAAGACCCCACCTGTAAGGAATTAATTTACCTACCTTTGAAGAGGGGTCGAAACGTCGACATCCTATCATGCCAGTACCCTCAATAGTGCGTTGAGCACTGTGAACTCTCATTTGTATATGGCTTCCTGGCAATAATATTTGACTTTGTTCATGAATGACTTTTGAACCTTTGGCACGCCACTAAGGTGCCCAACAATTGATTTGTACCATTGTTTTGAAATTGTTTATGTCACATACTCAAATACCTTACCCATTCCTTCACTCCCTTCCCACCCCCGTGGCACCCTGCACATCTGTAAATAGTGTGATTTACTGTATGCATTTATTTGCCTGTGCCTAGTGTGATTAAATAACACTATGGTTTTGCCTTATAATTGTTGCAATTTTTGTTGATCTTTCTTAAATCTCCATTTATACTCTGGGACCACTTCTATTCCACTGTATGCTACCCAGGTCCCAGTGATTATTGGGTTTACCCTTAGTTCTAACACTCTGTCAACCTATGGCATATACTATATTATATCGACAGCATTGCTCAGTATTATTCCTATCTTTGATGTTGGTGGTGCAAACCCTCATTTTGTTTCTACAAAGCTCTGTAGTTGGTTAGCTCCAGCGTATTGACACTACAGTACCTCCATCTGGGCCTTTCTATGATTTGACAGCGTGCAATCCTCATTGCTTGTTAACGGATGCTGTACATTTCTATTAAGTGACAGGAGCTCGCATTGTGCTACCTTTTGAACTATGTCAACATGTCTGTTGGGTACTCAGTTTATTACGATTTCCATTTCTTACTTGCCTGGACCTTGGGTACGTTCTTTAGCCCAGCACTATGCCAGCGTGCTGTGGGTGTGCTCTGTTTCCCAACTTATTGAGCAAGCTTTCAGCAGTCACAGCAGCAATTGTTGCCCATTTTATTGATATCCATTCACCAACTTCTTAAAATGGCAATTTTAGAATTCTGTCTTGCTGTTCTTCCTTTATAACCCTACACAGCTTTCTCAATACAGTATCAACTTACCTGGTTTAGGCCCCTAAGCTACTCCACAATGTCGGAATAAGTAAACAAAGGAATCAAAATCTACCCTGAAGCTCCCTAAGGTCCATCCGCCTTCTCCAGACACACTATTCTTCATCGTCAGGGTGAGTTGCATGATCTTGCTCAAGATACAAACGCAAGTACAGACGCTATGCATCAGGATTTACTGGCACTGCGTGCTGATTTCAAAGGGCTCGCTATCAGGCTCAGGGAAGCAGAAACCAGAATTAGTACCTTTAACGATACCTCTACAACAACTGGAAAAGGATTAGATTCATCATTACAAAAGCTGCAGGTTCTGCAAGCGCACTTACAGAGCTTGAGGATCAACCTTGCAGAGGGAACTTGTGCATTTTTGGCCTTCTGGAGAATGTGGAACCTGACGCAAACTCCTTCGCTAAAATCTTGGAATGCTAGATCCCACGTCTGCTGGGTCTTTCATGCATCAAAGAGTTTGAAATTGACCGCGCTCACAGAATCCCTGCTGGCAAACCACCTATAACTTTGCTTACTTCATCTACTCGTCCAAGAACAATGATATTTCGGCCCTTACATTATTACCATACAGAATTGATTCTTTCTCACATGCAGAAAATTCAACAAGTTCAATGGAATGGGGCCAGAATAACCATTGCTTAAGACTACTCTAAAGGTACGGTGACCACAAGGAAAGGTTTTCTGTCCCTCAGGCAATCCCTAAGTGAGTGTTCTATTCTTTTCTTCTTTGTGGGCCCAGCCAGATTTCGTATCATATTCAAGAGAAAGCCAACGGTTTTTACCTCCCCTACGGATCTTCAATCCTTCATAGACGTAACTCAGACAGACATAGTAACGTGAAGGGGTATTAAAGGGAAGTGCTGTTTTTTCAGCTTTTTCTTATTTTAATATTTGCATTATTGCTTATAAGCCTGCAATGCAATGTTTATTAATTGCTGTTATGATGCAATACCAAGGGTGCAAGCCTTTCGCCTGCACTCATATAATATTCCTTCTTGCTCTGTCTTAAGGTGTATAAGCCTGATATGCAAATTTTACTCTATCGCTTTGGTACTGACAGGTTAATTGATTCCTGTTCTGATGATTCCCATGGGGTGCATGGGGCATGTTTGCATCTATATAATGTTTCTTCCCTTGCTGTCCTATATATTTCCCTTCTTGCTTATAGGCTTGATATGTTTTATTACCTCTTGTTATTATGCACTCCTTGGGATGCATGTCATTTACCTGCATCTCTATAATGTATATTCATGTGCCATTTATCGCCTCATTACTTGTAAGCCTCAAAATCAATTTATAATGTTTATGGTATGCTACCATCTTGCACTTCTTGGGGAGCATTTCATATGCCTGCATCTATATAGTGTTAATTTTTTATCTAATATGGTCCTTTTTGCATACAGGTCTTGAATGTAATTTTTGCTTTCTTGCTTATAGTTCTGTAATGTTTATTGCTTTCTGTCCTGTTACATTTTCTGGGGTGCACGCCATATGCTTCTGTTATGTTTACTCTTGCTCTAATATTTGCCTTTTTGCTTATAGGCCTGAAATTCAATATTTGTCTTACAGCATAGGCCTCAAATATAATTTTTGCCTTCTTGCCTGTAATATGTTTTGCTTGCAGTTATGATGCACTCTATGGGATGCATGCTTCATGCCTCCACTCATATGATGTTTCTTCTTCTCATATTTACCTTATTGCTTGTTGACCTCAGATGTACTATTCGCCCTATTGTTTATAGGTCCGAGATGTAATATTTGTCTTTTTACTTATAGATCTGAAATGAAATGTTTATTTCTTGTTGTTAGGTTGCACTCTCTGCGGGGGGCATAGCAAATGTCAGATACCTCCACTCCTCAAGTGACCTATTTTGCGCTCATGGAGGCTATTGCTTCTTTGATCATCCATAAAACTTTAATGATTTATGTTGTATGTTAGCTGTACCTGTGCAACCATTGTATTGACTAGTCATTGCCTTCCTCAGACTTCATGCTCTGCTCTGGGGTCCCACAGTATACAGGTTATGCCCATCGTGATCTTACTCTCTCCAAGTAGTATAGGGTGGGGAAATGTAGCCCGCTGCATTTCAAGGGTAGGTTGTTGGGAGGGTTTATTTTTCAGTTTAGGGTTCTTTTTACGTTTATGTTTTTAGTGTCTTATTTCTTTTTGTCTTCCCCCGTTTGCCCTTCTGCTTCTTTTCCTATTCCTCCTTCTTGGCAGTCACATTCTTGCGTTTGGCAGGTTAATTGCACAATATTTTACAAGTATCGGTCGCCTCTACAGGCATATATCGTGTGGGCCTTCATGAACTCATCATTGTACCACTCATCCTCATATGAGATCTTCTTCTATCCCCATTTATGGCACCCAGTATACATTCATGTATTGTGATTGATCTATTTACATGTTATCAGAGTACACATTTATTTCCACGTAACCTCCATTGGGTGCAAACTTCTTCATATAAATACCATACCACTTCATTACTAACTCATCCATTTAATTAACTCTCATGATGTTACCGCTAAAAATAGTCTCTCTAAATACTAAGGGTTTGAATCACCCTGTGAAACGTTGGGAAATTGCAGACTACTGTAGCAAATCGGGAGGGAATATCATATTGCAACAAGAGACACATATTGAATTTAACAAAGATGCCAAATTCTAGTCCTCTTGGGTGGCAGAGGCAGAAATTTCACCAGGTATCAAAAAGAAAAATTGGGTTATTACTCTGCTATCCATGAAAGCTGGCCTAACGGTCTTTTCGTAAACACGCGATCAACACGGCGATGGAGTAAGGTTTCGTATAAAAGAGACTTGCTTGTCTGAATTCCTCTAAAATAACATGTAATCACGTAACCAATCTGTTTTGTAAATACTTATATTACATTACACACGACATACTGTATCTAGGGGAAGCTTTCATATGTGTATTACTAACAAGTAACCCGAGTGTCTTAAAATGGCTGCCAAAAACGCGGGAACTTCACTGCGCATGCGTCTACTGCATCCAAGTAGTATGACGTCTTCTTTGCTTGCGGGGAAACTTTGCAGCAGCACAATAGCTCTTAATATGGTCGCTTGAAACTCACATGATAAGGCACATGCTATTGTTTAAACTAAACCTTATAAGTTCTACTAAACACTAATGCGAAAGATTAAAATAAGTGAATGGGGACAGAGTAGAGATAAGTGGTATACAGTGAATTAATTTATTTTAGTATTCTAACATGTCTTTTTCTGACATTATTATTAGTTCGTATTTGGGCCTCGGAGGGTGACTGAAATCCCTACCCCACCTGACTTGCGCGCAGGCGCACAGAAACCTGCCAGAAACCATGATGACACGTTGAAACACAGCCAAGGCCACACTGGACAGAGATGCCTGAGGACTCAACCTATTGACCCGGCCAAAGGAAGAAACTTAAAATAATGTTTCAAAATGTATTGATCATAATGTGAAATGCGGGTGGGAATAAAGCTTTGGGAAAGTAAATTAAAGGCGAAAACATAGAACAATAGTCTTAAGAAAAATATTACTTTTAGTGTGGTGTGATGAACTCACCTCCTTGCCCTGTTCAATCAGAATAGGGGAAAACACAATATTGAAACATTGGGGGGAGGTACACGAACACAGAATAGTATAATTGAGGTAAGATAGTTAGTTCTGTGTCTGACTCTGAATCTGACCCTACACGTATGCTGCCACGGACGCTGTCCGAGACGCTCTCAGACCTTGCAGATGCCAGAAACCCTGCTCGAGAGACCGAAATTCTGATCGATAAACCAATCATCTAGAGGGGGAATTGCTGAAGAAAGATCGAGGAGAGTAGTACCAGAGAGGGGTGCGACGCTGGCGTTGCACTTAGAAGAGGTCACCTTCCTAGTTCTGAACCTGTCCTGATCCTCAGTCTTCTACCTGTGTCGGTGGACTCCGTCTGGCCCATCTTTAAGGAGTTGGATTCATCTATCACCCTAGGTAAATATAATTCTGTGAAATCTGCCTTTGTACCTGTTCTCTTTTTCCTCCCTTTACAGGTACTGTCATCACAATACTTTATTGAGATGTATTATTGTACTAAACTTGATTTCTTTCTTGAATGAAACTCGATGTTAGAATTGTATTTGATCTTTGACTCACAAAATTATTGATTAGATAAAGATTTTAAAACTTTTCGAGTTTATGGTTATTTCAAAGGTAAAGTTAATGTCATTTCTACTTTAAACTAACTCAGCAATATGATTCATTGAGCAAAGTAAAATTATTGACAAGGAGATCGAGTTGGTGAGATTTGGTAAAGGTGAATATGCAATTACAGGTAAATCATAAAATTGATGACAGCGGGATTTTACTAGCTTACTTTTATGAATGTTATGGGCCCTAGTGAGTGTATGATATGTGTGAGTAAACCAAGATGGTAACCTGTTCCAACAGTTTTTACTTGGTAGCAGAGGCATGGTTAGGTTCTAGTTAGTCAGGTAGAGAATATTGTGGATTGAATTATTGATTTATGCATTAACACTCGTTATTTGTTTATGTTTTGTTTCATGTTGTCTGGAAATTCCCGGGAATATTGAATAGCGGTTGATGAATGGAAGCCACACTGCAGTGAGGTTACTTGTCTGGATCAGGAAGGTGCTGAAAAGTTATGCAGGACTAGAAGCACTGATTTAGGGATTATTTTCTTTCGTATAAAAGTGAGAGTAATTGATAGCAAAAGAGTTCGCTAGTGAAACTTTGGTCTTATATCACATAGAAAGGGTAATTCTGAAGGAGTAACAGGTTCTTTGATGCTTGTGTGAAGGTTAAATGGAAGGGTTTTACTTGTAGTGTGTGAAGAGTAAGCGGAAAGGTTTTACTCGCAGCAAAAGAAATAGACTATTCTTTGAATTTAGAGCATCAGACAAAGTAGCAAATGTTTCTATGTTGTTAATTAATGAAAATTGCACGTAAATTGAAGAAAATAAGTTTTCGCATTACCTTGTAAAGGAGGGGTCAGTTGCGAGTGCTGCACTGACGTCACAGAGGGCTGCGCTGGGATTGGTTGAAACAGCGGGCGTGTGACTGACGCAAAGAATTGTAAAGGAGGGGTCAGTAGTAAGGAGTGATACTGACGTCACAGAGAGCAACGCTAGTATTGGCTAAACGCATAGCGAAACAGAATCGGATTGGTGAGAAGAAATAAGAAGCTGTGCTGGTATTGGTCAAATTGTGAAAGTAAAAGCGAACATTTGATTAGCTGTAAACATAGAAATCCCAAGGATAATAATAGATAGTCGGACTTGAATGTTCGATCCGACTTTAATAGGGACCCGTCCAGATAGAAGGTTTATTGGATTTGCTTACGAACAGTATCTTAACCAGAATTCACACGCAATGTACGGAGAAAAGAGAAAAATGTCATTTATGCAGAAAATTGAAAATTATTTTAAGAAGGATAAACCCATTAAAACTAGAGAAGGAATTCTTATCCCTCCCCCGAAAATGCCCGCATCATACATGATGGTGGAAAGAGGCTATCATATCTGTGTATGGTTAGAAAATTGAATAGAATACACAAAAGACAATGAAATATTAGCTTTCCCTGAATTTGGAACAATTAACGGGAGAGTTTTACATAACTTACGCACTAGAATGAACAAATTAGAACCCAGCCCCAGATTAACAGAGTACGCGGCATTAGAAGAATGGGAGACTGAAGCATTTGAGCACGATAGCTCACGAAGTAACAGAAACCTAAGTAGGTATTATCCAAAATGTCCCCGTGAGGCCCCAGATAGTCAGATGAAACAGTGGAGACAAGCCATGGTGGTTGAAGGATTATATCCTGTACTAACGACTGAGGAACAGATTGGAGGAAAATGCACAGAGAAAAGAAAGCACTTAACAATGACAGGTAATGGAGACTCAGAAGATGATTATATAGAAGATATCTTAATGAAAAATCCTCCACCTTATCAAGAAGATCCTAATAGAGCAACCCCGAGTGCACCAATTCTAGACATACCTTTAGATCCACAGGTAGTACATGAAAAAACAATGGAAAGGGTATCACAAGAGAGAGAAAGGGAAGCAGTAAATAAGAACAGAAGTGAATTAATACAAAATATTACCCAGTTAAACACGCATCCTGATGCTCTGACTATACCAGTGACTATAGGTCCTGTTGTCCCATTGTACGGGGATAAATCAAATTGTCCTAAAACACCCGTCATGACTACACCCATTATTGAACCTAGAAAAGAGAAAATAATAATTGACGACCAAGCTAGTGAGTGTGAGTCAGTGATTTCATTAATGGACTTACCGATAAGAGGGCAAATAAATTACACACCCAGAAGAGTCACACCAGGTTGCTCGAAAGAAGTACGAATAGAGACATCCACAAGGATGAAAAATGCCACAATAGTAACCCCAGAAAAAATAGAAAGATGGGCACAAGAAATAGAGAAACCAAACCCACCACCGAAAGTATTAGACATTTTAAAATTAAGAGTTGAATTAGAAGTAATGATAACTGGGAATGTAGGGCTGGATAGGTTAAACACCTATAGTGAGGAAGGATTGCTGTTCATTTGTAGAAGCATAACCCGAAACACAAAAATATTTCATGAAACATTGGTGAATTTAGCCTCTGAAATGGGTATAGAGATAGGGAGATCTGAAGTACTGCAAAAACCTTACAGAGCAGAATTCTCTGATAAAGATTTGGAAAACATGAACATGTCAGGAAGAAAATTGCAGGTTAAAGAATTGATGATGATATTGCAGAAATGGGGAGATTTAGACAGATGGAAAGTCCGATGGACAAAGAAAAAGGAGGAAGCACAAACAAGTCGAGTAACATCTGAATATTTAATAAAAGAAACCAAGAAGGCTGAGAGATTGTACCCAATGAGAGAGGTTCAAGGAGGGGGTTATGTACATGTCTCATGGACCCGACAGGATATTTTATCATTTACAAATGATTTCCCTAAGTTGAGAGAAAAAACAGTGGAATGGTACAGGCAAGTTGAGAGATTTGTGAAGGTTTCGAAGGTTTTGTTGAAGGATCTGGATGGTCTTTTTGACATAGTGGTGCCTGCTGACTTGTGGACTGAATGTAAAATTACAGTCGATTGGCTTAATGATGAGTACCCGAGAAATTAAAAGACAGGAGCCCCGTCAGAAGAGGTTATGAAGAAATATAACCAGGTAATCACTTTCTTAAAAGGGAAAATTCCGCCAAAAGTAACAGATTGGATAAACATAGATCGAACCACCCAGGAAAAAGATGAGTCTGTACATGCGTACTATGAGCATCTCCTACAGGTGTTCAAACAGTATAGTGGATTTGAGAGTATTGGGGATAAGGACATGACTCATTTTGTGTATCTGTGTGTGTCAGGGTTAAGAAAGTAAATATCCGAAATGATTAAGCAGCAAAATTTGTGCTGGCTAGCGAAGCCCATAGATGAGATCTTAAAATATGCAGAATACTGTGGCGATGAAATTAACAATAGACGAAAGAATTTAGAGGAGAAAGTGACGTGGGCTCAAGTGAAATTAGCAGAACAGCAGGAACTCCAGCTACAGAAACAGGCAGGAAATACAGGAAGGGGGCAAGGTCAGAGTGATAATAGTGGCGGTAAACCAAAAGGGCGATTGAGCAGAGAAGAGGAAAGGAAAAGGTTTCCCTGTCATGGGTGCGGAAAATTGGGGCATTGGAAACACAAGTGTAAATGTATACAGAATAATAATGGCCCAAATCAAAATTTAAATCCACAGACGCAGAATGAGGTGATAATGAGTCAACCGCAGCAGGTTGTAAACCTACAAAGTCAATTGCCACCTGCCCCCATGCCAAATTTTGTGATTTCAAGAAGGAAGTGGTAAGAAAAATGTTGTAACATCGCAATTTCTTTTGCAGGATTCTTATTTTGATGACAGCACCTTATTAACTGTGCCTGAGGGGGGAGGAAGAGGAGTGCGTACTTGGCGCATCCTTGCCGGTAAATCAGTCAGGTTCATATATCGATGCTAAGGTGGAAGGAAATGACATTACCTTCTTGTTGGATACTGGTGCTACCCGTTCTACTGTGAGAACTGCAGACATCACAAACCTACCCCTCTCGGGAGAAGCGATCCAAATAGTAGGTGTCTCTAATAAACAAATTAGCACCCCAATAACAAAACCAATGGAGGTATGTATTGGCAAGTTCAAAGAAATGCATAAGTTCGTAATGTGTGACTCCAGTCCTGTGAACTTATTAGGAAGGGATCTTTTGTGCAAGATGAATTGCACCATATTTTGCACACGGGACAGTGTTGCCATTCAAACTCCAGATGAAGATGGAGTGTACAAAATCATGCTAGCAAAACAAGGAACAGAAGTAGATGAATTATATTCTGTAATGATCAAAGATGACTTACCAGATGAGGTCAAAACAGTGAATCCTGAAGTGTGGGATTTTACAGGAAAAGAAGTAGGCTTGATGACAGATGTAGAAAAAGTGACTGTGAAACAAGGTGCGGTCTATCTAAATACTCGACAATACAAGATGAGTCCTGAAGTAAAGGCTGGTGTCGCTGCAGAAATTGATCGAATGGTCGAGCAAGGCATACTAAAAGAAATTATGAGTAGTCCCTGTAATTCACCTATAATTGGCATTAGGAAACCAAACGGAAAATGTAGGGTAGTTCAAGATTTAAGAAAGATACACAAGATTGTTGTACCATGTTGCCCTATAGTACACAATCCTGCAGTGATTTTGTACCAAATACCATGGCATGCAAGATGGTTTACTGTAATTGATTTATGCCATGCTTTTTTCTCCATCCCACTGCATCCTGATAGTCAGTTTCTATTTTCCTTAAAATTTGAGGATCGTATTTATGTTTGGAATCGCGTCCCTCAAGGGTACACAGAAAGTCCTTCGATTTTTAACCAAATTTTGAAAAAATGTCTTGAGACATTAGTACAACCCCGAGAGTCAGTCCTGGTACAGTATATTGATGACCTACTGGTCGCATGCAAAACAAGGAGTGAATGTGTAACTGATTCCATTGCCCTATTAAACCATCTAGCCAAAGGTGGACATAAAGTGTTCCCTGAAAAACTACAATTTTGTAGAAACGAAGTAAAATATTTGGAACTCCAAATAGAATGAGGATTAAAGAGAGTGACGGCTAAAAGAATAATAAAACAAATGAAACTACCGCAAACCCAAAATGAAATAAGAATGTTCCTTGGTGTTGTGGGATATTGCAGGCAACGGATTGTAGGGTCTTCTTTAATTTTAATGGTAAAACCCTTGATACAAATGACAAAGAAACGAGCAAAGGACCCAATAGAGTAGGATGATCAGAGCATGCAATCTTTGCTGAAATTACGAAATTGTTTGTGTGAAGCACCTGCTCTAGGTATGCCAGATTATTTGAAAGAATTTGCATTATTCTGTTGTGAGAGAGATAATTGTGCCCTCTCAGTCTTAACACAGAGACATGGTCTAATGCAACGTCCTGTGGCATATTTTTCTGCTACTTTAGATCCTGTAGCATCCGCATCGCCAGGATGCCTAAAAGCTATGGCTGCAACGTGCATAAGTCTGGAACAAAGCGAGTCAATTGTGATGGGACACCCTGTAAAGGTGTACGTTCCCCATGCAGTTGAAATTCTTTTAACAAGAACTCGAACTCAGTATCTCACTCCAAGCAAATTGACAAAATATGAGAGGATCATATTAGGAGCAGAGAATGTGACTATAATTAGATGTACTGTTCTTAGCCCAGCTACCTTGCCGCCAGATCCATAAAATGAAGAAGTGAAATATGAAGCTGAACACAAATGTCTTGACATAACAGAACTCAGGACTAAACCCCGTCCAGATATACAGGATGAGCCTTTGAAGGATGACGAACATGAGCTTTTTGTAAATGGCTCATGTATGCGTCATGAGGAAGGAGGTTTGAGTGCTCCTTATGTGTGTGTACATTGGCTGGAATAGTCGAAGCATCCTATTTACCAGGAGTCAAGTCTGCACAAGTAGCCGAATTGATAACTTTAATTAAAGCTTGTAAAAATGGGAAAAATTGGAAAGTAACCATTTACACTGACAGTCAGTATGGTTATGGGGTTGTGCACAACTTTGGCCAGCTTTGGATGCAGCAAGACTTCCTGACTTCTTCAGGGTCTCCCATTAAAAATGGAAATTTTGTTAAAGAATTGCTTGAAGCAATACAATTACCGAAAGAAGTGGCAGTGGTAAAATGTGTCGCACATCAGTCAGGAAATGACCGTGTGACTGCAGGAAATCGTTATGCTGACCAGGTTGCCCAACACTGTGCAAAATATCGAATGGCAGTAAACAGGAAAGTTGAAAATTGTGGAATCGGCTGCCAACTTATACTATTGTCAGGATTACAAACATGGAGAGAGGTAAGAGAACTTCAAGATGAAGCAGAGACAAAAGAAAGAGAAGAGTGGGAGAAAATTGGTTGTCAGAGAAAGGCAGAAGATGGTGTATGGGTTTACTTAGATGACAGACCTGTATTGCCAGACTGTATGCTTGCACCCATGGCTAGGATGTATCATGGAGACACCCACATAGGCAGAGATGCAATGATTAGACTCTTCAGACGAGATTGGTTTAATCCAAGGTTCAGGAACATTGCAGAGAGTCTTTGCCAAAGATGCTTGACATGCCAACAAATGAATCCAGGCAAGAAAACAATAGTCTGTATGGGGAAAATCAGAAAGGCTGAAGGTCCCTTTATAAGACTTCAAATTGATTTCATTCAGTTGCCTGTTTGTCGAGGATTAAGATATGTACTTGTCATTGTTTGTTTATTTTCAAAGCGGGTGTAGGCATACCCCACAAAAAGGAATGACAATGGCCAAACTCCTATTGAGAGAGCTTATACCTCGTTTTGATTTTCCAGTAACTATTGAATCAGACCGAGGGTCTCATTTTATTAATGAAATAATTCGATTAATTTGTGAAGCATTTAAAATTGAACAAAAACTGCACTGTGCATACTGCCCAGAGGTATCTGGAGTGGTAGAACAATTGAAAGGCACAATTAAGTCAAGGCTGGGAAAGGTGCGTACATCCACTCCACTGGATTAGCCTGATGCTTTACCTCTTGTTCTGATGGGACTTAGAAGTATTCCAGACAAGAATACAGGATAGAGTCCCCATTCAATAATCATGGGAAGACCAATGAGGCAGGCATGTATACCAGGACACAAGCTGTTGAATATAACTGATGATTTTGTACTGGAGTATTGCGAAGAGTTGGCTGACCAAGTGAGTTCTATATCTCACCAGGTTGGAGAAGACGCAGTCCCCAGGCAGCCGAACCAGGTGCATGATCTGAACACCGGTGACTGGGTTATAGTGAAGATCACACTTGAGAATCGTGCCTAGCACCAAGGTGGGACAAACCACATCAGGTTATATTGGTTACAACAACAGCAGTAAAGTGTGCAGGTGTGCCTAATTGGATTCATGCAAGCCATAATAAAAGAGTACCAGACGAGGAAGAACCTCAACTGACTCAAGCAGTTGAGGGGGCTGAAGGTTGCACAGCTGAAGGATCCCAATTAATAGATCCTGAAGTAGCTGACCAAGAACTACCGAGCACCAGTCAGGATGATTGGATCCCAATAGTAGATATACCAGAAGAGATTGTAAGAACCAGAAGCCAAACTAGATTACATAGTCAGGAAAAGAGTGAGGACCAGACAGGCATAGAAGAACACGCTCAGGAAATAGAAAACAAGATTGGTAGGGAACCTGAGCAGGACCAGATAAGGAAAGCACAATCTACTCAGACAGATGAAATTGAAGTCACAGCCCCAGAGTCTGAGGAGGGACAGATAGGCTTAGAATAAGGCGTTCAGGCAGCAGAAAGCCAAAGTGCAGTAAGACCTGATCAGGACCAGACAGGAAAAGAAAAACGAGTTCAGGGAGAAGAGGAAGAAAAACAAATTGAAATAAAACCTGAACAGGGTCAGACTGGGGAAGAAGAACGCATCCAGGCAAGCAACAATAAAATATAAGCCCTGGACAAGGTCAGGTAGAGAGGGATTCGGAAGGCAAAAATAATCAAGTTGTGCCACAAACCAATGAAAACAAAAGAACACTTGAAGAAAGTGAAAGTGCAGTGCAAGCCAAAAGAATCAGAAAAGGTGATAATTGGCCTGGTGTTATCAAGAGATTGAAATATAATTTAGAAACCATAACAGAAGAACCAGAGCAAGTAGATGAAGTATCCAATCGATCTGGACCATCAACTGAAACACCAAAACGAAGAAGCCCAAGATTGAAAATAATAAATAACAAATTCAAAGGTCCTGAATGGACGTACGTTATTCTTGAAGATTTCGAGAATTTGGAAATAATTGGAGAAGATGATGAAAGCTTAAATATGGAACAAATTGATGAAGAAGTGAGACCAACTTAAAAACAAATTTTCCCCCTTTATATTCTGTCACAAAGTTAAAATACTAAAGCAAAGAAGAGAAATCTTCTTATCCCATTTGAAAATGTCTGACAATAGAAATGCTGGAAAACCGAAATGTGTAAAGAAATGTTGTAGAATATGTATATGTAGCATATTTTTAGTACTTATAATATGTTTGGTACTAACAGTGGCCATTCTCTATTTGATAGTTACAAATGTACAGAATATCACTAATACACATGAAAAGGTAGCTACCATCAAAGGAAATGAGTTAGATTTACATCACACTGTGAATAAGAATGATACTGACTTAAATGTTTTTACAAACCTATTAGTACAATATGTAGACACCATGGAGGTTAGTGATTGTTACATATGTATGAAAGTACCCACATCTGTAGCAGAAGGAGTAACATATCATCATTTACCATTGATGTATGGTATTTCATGCAGTGTTTTAGTAAGCTTATTTTATAGAACAGGGAAATTGCAATATTATTATTCTAATGTAGATGTGATTTTTTTCTGAGGTTCCTATGCGAAAGAGCATGATCCCTGTCCTTAGTACGAGAGACTCACAGTTTATGGGTGAATATTTTCTAACCATGAAAGCAATAGATATCTCTGAAGCACATAAGCACAATTTAGCTTGTAAATTACATGAAGAAGAGAAAATATTTTTGAATTTAGTTGAGACAAGAAGACAGGATATCCAAAGAAGAGCTTCTGAACCTAAACCTCAGATACCTAAATGGGCCGAGGAAGAAGAGCATTATGCAAATGGCAAGACTCATGCTGCTATGTCCTTGGACTTTGAAAAGAAAGGGAAAATCTGTCTCTAGTGGTTAAAGACTGAATATAACAATGTGTTTATTGGTTCCAGTGAATGTGAACATAATTTCTTAGCAATTGGGGGATGGGGGCTAAAAGGAGGGACAAATCCAGTATTTCCTGGAATCTATATGTGTGTGGCAATAAAGCCTATTTTAGGCTGCCAGACCATTGGTATGGGAGTTGCTATTTTGGAATAGTATTCCCTAAAGTATATCATGTTAAAAGGATCCCTGGAAGCAATGAAGACGATAATGGACTAACACGTGTAGAAAGAGCTAGTTTTTCTGAAATAGTAGATGACATTTTTGGTGCATTGATACCTTCAGTGGGAGCTCTTCTAAATTCACGAAAAATGTGTCAGTTGTCTACAGTAGTTGATCGGTTATCTACTGACACTGCTGGAGGATTCTTGATGATTAACACTGAATTAGTTGTGGTCGGATCTATGGTTATGCAAAATCGACTTGCTCTTGACATATTATTGGCAAAAGAGGGTGGAGTCTGTAAATTATTGAAAACGCAACATTGTTGCATGTATATTCCTGATAAAAGTGTTGAAATTGGTAGATATATTAAAAATAAGAAGAGTTAAAACCACTGGAAGTTGAAAGTGTATGGAAGAAATTGACAAATAGTATTTCTAACATAGGTAGTTGGTTTTCCAACATAGGCAAAGGTATTCTAGGTCAAATAATATGGCTCATAATGGGAATAACAGTATTAGAATTAGCAATAATGTTTTGGCAAAAATGTTGCAAAGGGAGAAAGAGATATGAAGTGAATGAAAGGAGTAAGAAAAGAAAACTCAAAGAAATACAGCTGGAAGAATTAAAAGGAGACTTTTGCAACAGAATAAAAGGATTATAATGCAAAAAGGAAAAAGAAAGAAATGAAAGGGTTGAAGAAGAAATTGAGATGGACTAAAGTTGGCATCTGATTCCGTAGAAATTAGTGATGGCATTAATTGCCATCAAAGAGGAGATTGATTGAGCAAGGTATTGTATAAAAGAGACTTGCTTGTATGCATTCCTTTCAAATAACATGTAATCACGTAACCAATCTGTTTTGTAAATACTAATATTGCATTAAACATGACATACTGTATCTAGGGGAATCTTTTATATGTGTATTACTAACAAGTAACCCGTGTGTCTTAAAATGGCCGCCAAAAACGCGGGAACTTAACTGCGCTTGTGTCTACTGCATCTATGTAGTATGACGTCTTCAATGCTTGGGGGGAAACTTTGCAGTTGCGCAATAGCTCTTAATATGGCCGCTTGAAACTCACATGATAAGGCACATGCTATTGTTTAAACTAAACCTTATAAGTTCTACTAAACACTAATGCAAAAGATTAAAATAAGTAAATGGGGATAGAGTAGTGATAAGTGGTATACAGTGACTTCATTTATTTTCGTATTCTAACATGTCTTTTTCTGACATTATTATTAGTTCGTATTTGGGCCTCGGAGGGTGACTGAAATCCCTACCCCACCTGACTTGCACGCAAGCGCACAGAAACCTGCCGGAAACCATGATGACACCATTGAAACACAGCCAAGGCCACACTGGACAGAGACGCCTGAGAACTCAACCTATTGACCTGGCCAAAGGAAGAAACTTAAAATAATGTTTCAAAATGTATTGATCATAATGTGAAATGCGGGTGGGACTAAAGCTTTGGGAAAGTAAATTAAAGGGCGGAAACATAGAACAATGGTCTTAAGAAAAATATTACTTTTAGTATGGTGTGATGAACTCACCTCCTTGCCCTGTCCAATCAGAATAGGGGAAAACACTATACTGAAACATTGGGGGGTGGTACACGAACACAGAATAGTATAATTGAGATAAGATAGTTAGCTCTGTGTCTGACTCTGAATCTGACCCGACAAGTATGCTGCCACAGACGCTGTCCGAGACGCTGTCTCAGACCTTGCAGATACCAGAGACCCTGCTCGAGAGACCGAAATACTGATTGCTAAACCAATCATCTAGAAGGGGAATTGCGGAAGGAAGATCGAGGAGAGTAGTACCAGAGAGGGGCGCGACGCTGACGTTGCACTTAGAAGAGGTCACCTTCTTAGTTCTGAACCTGTCCTGATCCTCTGTCTTCCACCTGTCCCGGTGGACTCCGTCTGGCCCATCTTTAAGGAGTTGGGTTCATCTATCACCCAAGGTAAAAATAATTCTGTGAAATCTACCTTTGTACCTATTCTCTTTTTCCTTCCTTTACAGGTACTGTCATCACAATACTTTATTGAGATTTATTATTGAACTAAACTTGATTTCTTTCCTAAATGAAACTTGATGTTAGCATTGTATTTGATCTTTGACTCACAAAATTATTGATTAGATAAAGATTTTAAAACGTTTTGAGTTTGTGGTTATTTCAAAGGTAAAGTTAATGTAATTTCTACTTTAAACTAACTCAGCAACCTGATTCATTGAGCAAAGTAAAATTATTTGCAAGGAGATCGGGTTGGTAAGATTTGGTAAAGGTGAATATCAAATTACAGGTAAATCATAACATTGATGACAGCGGGATTTTACTAGCTTACTTGTATGAATGTTATAGGCCCAAGTGAGTGTATGATATGTGTGAGTAACCCAAGCTGGTAACCCGCTCCATCAAATTGAGTTATTACTCTGCTATCCGTTAAAGCTGGCCTAACGGTCTTTTCTTATACACATGATCTACACGTCGTTGGCTGATTACTGCGTTCTCCAAAGTTGGTCCTGGAAGACTGGATCAATGCCAGAATTTTAATACATCCCCATTTGGATAAATGTTGTTGTTTGAAAAATCTGGCATGTATCCGGTCCACCAGGACTGACTTTGCAGAACCCTGGCTTCGTATGCAGGTCTAAAAAAATGAAAATTGATTTGTTATTGTGAAGATATATGCTCCAAATGATAATTCAGTAGTGTTCTGGAAGGAGCTCAACAAACAATTAGCAGACCTCCCTGAAGACTTGGATCTTCTGAAACCACAATTTGACTGATATTTGGAGGCTTTGCAACCCTACAGGTAACTATTAATTTCACTCTTCGCCACACCACACTTTTTCTAGAATGGATTCATCTTGATCAGAAACCACCTCCTTCTGTTAGATCATAATCCTGCAATAGAACCGATATTGGTTTTTGACAATTTTTGTATTACTTCAGACATCAGACTAACTAAGTTTCCTCCTCCCCCTAAACAATGGCGACTTAGCGATGACCTTCTGGATAATGTTCACGTTAAAAATACCATAGCCATTGTCCAGTTTAAAGAGGAGAATGTCCCGGAGGACACTTCTGCCATTATACGTTGGGATGCCTTGAAAGCAACTCTTAGAGGCAACCTCATCCAAATTACAGTCATAAGAACTAGAGCACTGTACAAACAACTGGCAGACTTAAAGGCTGAAATAAAACAATTATCTGAATCGCTCAGGCACTTGGTTAGTTCATCTGATCCACCACAAATATGTAGCCTACAATATGACTATAATAAAATCCTTAGCTTGAGGGCGCAGCAGTAGGTGGATACTTCTAATGCCAATAATATGTTGGAAAAGAACAAAGCAGGGAAAGCTCTTCCGAATTATCTGAAATATACAAAACGTAAATCTGCTGTTTCTACTATCAGAAACTCATCTCGGAATCTTGCCACCTCACCTCAGGATATCCTCAATGAGTTTCAGAGATTCTACATGGAATTCTACAATACGACACATACAACTTCTCCTGTGTTATGTAACAGTTTGTGTCTTCAGGTTCCTTGTCTGGATTCCCAACAGAGGCCACAATAGTTGTCATCCTAAAATAGGTAAAGAATCACCAGGACGTTCATAACTACTGGCCTATTTCTTTAATTAATGTAGACTGCAAGACTCTATGGCTACGGTTGGAAAAGGTCACATTAAAACACATTGCACCATCTCAAATGGGCATTCTGAAGGGTAGGTTAGCGGCTGATAAAATGTGTTTATTCTGTCACGCACTTGATAAGGCTAAACACGTTGATTCTCCAGCTGCTGCTTTAGCGCTTGACAAGGTCTCTTGGACCTTCCTCAAATCTGCTCTATAGAGCTATTGTTGGAAAAGTTTCCCTCAACTCTTTACTTTACTCCTTCCTGTTTTTTCCACTGATCTAAATGCTAGCCTTCGGACTTTGAGCACGTTTGACACTACCATTCTGTGCCAAAGCATCATATACATACAGGTGATTGGTGTATACAGGATTGGCTGATTCGAGTTAGCTGTAAGTCCCTTGTCTAGGGGTAAGACAAATACCGAGGGCATGTACCTCGAATGCCTCTATGTGGGCCTGCAGCACTGGTTGTGCCATCCACAGAAGTAGCTCATCGATCCTGCCACAGGTTTGCCCTGGTGGGGCCTTTGTGCACAGGTTACTCTTACTCAGCTTGGCAGTTAAAAAGTTATGCTCCAAGGCTTGCATGCCTCTTGCTATATGGGAGTTCTCCCTGAGGACAGGGTGTGGTGTTGGGAGGAGGTAGGACATGTGCACGTGTGCGTTAGATGCAAGGGTCGTGAATGGCACCGGGTAGTGGGTTTGGAACAATGGGGCCTTCTTCTTGCATTGGATTGGCATGGGTGAATGTAGGGAAAGGCTATTAAGCAGGATTCCCTATGTGCAGTGTTTGGTATCAATGAGTTCGTGTGTAGAAATGCCACTTTGGAAAAATGGACATTTTGGTGCTTGTGGCTTTGTGTGCCTGTTGGCCTGTCTTCAATTCACATGTGGATAAGGGGGGACAGCTACATCTGTGCATTCCTAAAAGAAGGTCATAAACTAGGGGCTCAAGGGAAACTGCAGACCTCTGCCTCTGCCTTCCAAGGGGCAGGGTCTTGGCCCCAGTAAAAATAGTGATCTAACCTCTCAGGGGTAGGATGGCAGACAGGAAAGAATTTAGAGGACTGTGCATTTGAAAGGTGGCCTTTTGAACTGATTGCATCATCAAAGTCCATCGTGGGTATAACTACTGGTTCTCTGGCCGCTTTTGGATTTGGAACCATACTATGCTGGTTCGATGCTGAAACATCAACACAAGGAATCATTAGGGCAGGAGGGACTGCAACTGGATTATCCGCAGGCTTGTGGTGGCCTGCAGCTTGTCGTGCTGTAGGTAGGGGACTATCACTTGGTGGGTTTTGCATGGATGTTGCTGTCTGCTGCTAGTGAAAACTGTCATGGCCCGGTTAACTAAGTGCTCTCCAAGAAATCCCAGGGACTAAAAGGATCTCCCATTTCCACAAGATCGTACGGACCGCGCAGAGGTGTGGTGGAAGTGGGTGGAAGTCATAGTCAGCAGGAACACAGACCATCCTGACATACACCGTCATCACACTGTGCAGAAGAGTGTGCTCTGAAAAGTCAGCAGCTCACCTGAGGTGCCGGGATGTGGGGAGTTCGAGGAGTGCGGGACAAGCTTACAGAATCTGAGGGGCCTGTGCTTGCAACCAGGGGACCTGTGCAAACTTGCACTCCGGAGCGTGTGGTGTCCAAGGGGTGTCGGGGGACCTGAGCTGGGAGCTAAGACTGTCCCCAGATTCGGAGGACGACAGTGCCTGACATCGTGGCCTTCGTCCGAGGTTGCTGACTTCCTCTCCCTGGACCCACGCCACAAGGTACTTTGGTGTAGAGAGCATCATGAAGGGGCCCGAGGGGTTTTGTTGTTCCTTGGGTGCACCTACGACTGGCTGTCAGGAGCTACGGCAGTTCGCACCTACGCCTGAGGGGAAACATTTCTCCAGACTGGGAAGTGCAGGAGCTTATTGGGTCACAACCTTTTGTCTACGGGGGGTATAGTGATCCCGCACTCATGCAAGTGCCACCAGGCACCTGGAGGTCTAGTTCGAATGGACGAAACCAAGTAACTGTTTCTTTCTGTTTTAGGTGGTTCAGTCAATCTAATCAGTATGGTGGCAATGGGAGCAACGTGTATCATTGGCTGGTGCAGTTGAGTGACTGATGGGCTGTGTCACGAGGTGTAGTGAAAGTCCTGTGATTTCTTGACCATTGCAAATGTTGGGATATGCGATATTGGGAATGTTGTGTTTGTTGATTACCTCTGAACAGGCCATATATGGTTATGCTGTTGTGCTGCAAATGGGAAAGTCTGACAATTACATATACCTGTAAAGTATATATTCCTTGTGCAGATCGTTTTGATTTCAATGTTTGTGTGTAATATAAAGACCAGTGTTTTATACATAAAGTGTGGAGTCTTTTGTAGAGTACGCAGTGGGTTGCGAGAGTGTTGTTGTGTCAATACATTGTCCCTGAGGAAAAGCCTGACTGCTCTGTGCCAAGCTACCCAAGAGTGAACACGTGTATCGTACTCATCCTATCTAGGACGGGGGATTCTGACTGGCTTCGATGCATCCAAGCCAGCCGGAAACCACGGGGTCTAACAGCTATGAAACAGGTGATATATTTATCCACCTGATTATGGCATTATATGCTAATCCATTGGCAAAAGTTAGGGTCAATGGTAATTTATCTACTTCTTTTCAGCTAGTCCAAGCAACATGTCAGGGGTGTGCTTTATCTCCACTCTTATTTCTACTAGTTATTGAGCCACTGTTATCCTCATTCCTTTGTAACGATAATATTTAGGGTATACGGTTTCTTTCTGGCAGACAGCAGGTTGCTACTTTTGCAGAGGACGTGTTGTAATTCTCAGAAAACACATCTTGCTCTCCCTCACATAATGCTTGAAATAGATCCATACTCCCAGGTTTCTGGTTACTGACTCGACAGGATTAAAACTGAATTATTTCCTCTAAATGTGCATTGCACTGCCTCCATTCTAGGGGATTCAGGTTTGAAATGCACCCTGCAACCATCAAATATTTGGACGTTTGGTTTGGTAGAGACCTGTGCACTTCCCTGTCAATTAATTAAACAAAAACTCTATCTAAAATTAAAGATCTCCTCAACACCTGGTCTCCTAAGCACGTTTCCTGGTGGGGCCGCACAAAAACAATCTACATGATGATTTCACCATTGGTCAACTTCCTTAGCAGTATGTTGCTCATGCCTCTCTCTGCCTCCTTTTTTGGCTGAAGTAGATAGATTAGTTAAAGATTTCTCTTAGAAAGGCAAGAGAGCTAGAATTTCGGCTAGCATCTTGCATCAAAACAAGAAGAGAGGGGCATTAACTTACCAGACTTTCCTAGAGATCAATGTCCCTTTTTGGCAGCACAAGGCCCTTGGTGGTTCAGGGACCATGATAACCTTTCCCCTCCATGGCTGTGGATTGAAACATCTTTAATCTGACCGTTACTCCTGTCTTCGTTGCTGAGCATCCAACATATCAAACATGAACATATTGCCCACTCTCAACCCATGTTCCTGGACTCGATCACTGCCTTACTTCAGGTATATGAGTGCCTCAGTAATCGCATGTAGGATCATTAATGACTTCCTTATGGCATAATCATTACATTAAATTATAAGGGAAAGTGCTATTTTGGGATTTATGGACCAACACAATCGGTGACCTGGGCACCCCGCAAATCCTATTCTATGCTCTATGTTACTTGCCACTCATATACTCCCTGACATGGAATTCTATACATTCTTTTAAATTAAGGGTGTCGTACGTAAACGTCCTTGACCACATTCTCCTGATCTCCCTCCTTTCTGGATACCTTTAGGAGATTAGGACGTTCTGCTTCACACTTATACAAATTGGTAGAACCACCTAAGACCTCCCTGTCTAGGAGTATTATGAAGAAGGGGCAGGCTCTTTTTCCACCCTCTTATTCATCTGACTTCACAGTTAAGGTTTGGAGTAGAATTTGGCAATCAACCTTCAGGGCTAAAATTACTCCGGTGTTGACTCAATCTTGATTCTGGTCTATACATAAGACATACCGGACCCCTCCAGACTCCAAAGATTAGGCCTCCTTACTTCTGATGGTTTGTGGTGGTGTGGGGATGGAATGGGACATATGTTTCTTACATGTAAACCACGTCATCCCTTTTGGGCCAAAGTACAAGGCACAATAGAATGCATTTTCAAGATCCCTTTTAAGCTTGACTTTCTTACCATAGCCCTAGATCTAATGACCTACCCACATCCTTTAAGACTACCCGTGTAAGATATGATGCCTCTAGACTTGAGTGGAAAACTACACCAAAGGTCCCATTCAATAAAGGGTGAAATATGTTATGTAGCACTAGAAGTGCTGATAATATGATGTGTAAAAAAAATCACATAACTAGTCTGGCACATGTCGTCTATAGGATTATTTTGATGTTTATATGCAGAAGTCTAAACCACCCTAAATGGTGAACTAATTTACAGTTTTTACATATGGTCTGATTCCTTGGTGAATTTCATCATCTTTATTGTGCACTCTGTCACTGACCCAGTCGTCCCATCCATACCTGTCGACCTCCTTCCCCTTCCCCCTAGCCCCTCTTTCTCCTCTTGATTTCGCACTATGCACCTTTTTTTCCAGTTATTACTCCTCAGTGCACTCAACACACAGTTTAAATGGACTGTTGTGTATTTGAATGAATTACCTACTCAGTGTAATCTTTCAGAAGTGTGCTTACAGCTTATCATATGGTGTCCTCATTCGTTCTGGTTATTTGCTATGACATTTACATATGACTACTGTTTTGTATGCTTGGCATGGCTCTTTTTACCATGTGGACTTTATTGTTGTTGTTTTTTTCTCTGAGAGTTTGCCACGTGCATTTTCCTTTTTATTCAAAATACAATACATTTGGTTGAAATCAAAAGAGTAATGTGAATCAATAGGGCCACTCAGAGTAATACGGCAGTGTCATCTTGGTTCCTGTATGACCAACTAAGTGAGGCTGCATCTCCCAGATGGCATGTGGGTGCACTAGCCTGTCCGCAAGTAGTGCTTACGGCGGTCATTTCACTATCTATCATCACACAAGCTGTAAAGCGTTGCTTGCTTTGCGTTCTGTTGCCTCACTGTTTCCTCAGTATTGAGTTTGGATTTGTTGTTTTGTGCTGTTGCTGAGCTCAGTTAGTGTTTTTGACCAGAGACCTTCAGGCTTCTGATCAGAACAAAGTATCCCATTGTGTTTGTTTCGCATCAAAAGAAAACAAGTGCTGGAGTTCCCAAACATGGCCTTGGCAAGAAAGGAGAACAAAATAACAATCTCATCACATTGCTATCTTTTTTTATTGTCCTAGGAAGTGTTTTTGAAATTGCTGTTTGTCTCCAGCATCTTTCACTAGAAGGACATCCCCTCATGTGTCAATGGAGCACCTGGGCATTGCCTTACATGTGAGGAACTGCAGGTAAGTGTGGAGTGCTTGAAATGTGGAATGACTATGGTGCTGAAGGAGGAGTTTGAGGGTCTGCGTCAGCAGGGCCGGCTTTAGGGCGGTGCGACTGGTGCCACCGCACCGGATGCTGGCTTCCTGGGGGCGCCGTGTTTGAAAGTTCATTATGCTTTTGAAGCACCTGCTGCAGCGTTTCTTTCCGCTGGCAATTATCAGGCCTCACATAAATGTCAGGATAACTCCTGTGATTAATTATCTTCCTGGAGAGAGATCAGCATTTTGTATAGTTGAGGTTTTGACTGCGGTGAAGTTAGTGCAGAGGGTTAATATGCCTGCTGCAAAGAACGTGTACCAAGTAGATTACAGAGTGCGTATGATGTAAACAGAGCAGCAGGTTACTGATTTCAAAAGAGACATCCTTTTGTTACTTGCAATTTATAACTTAAAGTCCTAATATAGAATAGTGAGCTATTAACTTTCATCCTAGACCTGCATACACACTGCAAAGTATACATTATTAGAACATTGATTGTTGCAAAAAAGGTTAATTTGGCTAGAAATCGATTCTTATTATTAAAGAAAACTCCCAACTATGCGGTTTCTTTTTCGACTCTGAGTTTGTGCTTCTCCACACCAAGCACTCTTAAAATACACTGCCTACCAGTATGTATGACATGTGACTCCTACACTTTTAGTCCTTTGGCTTATGTAACATTTCCTATACACTGATTTACACATGTATGATTGATTGTCTCTTTGTAATGTGTGTGATGCAAAGTGCTCGAACACCCTACACTGGTATGAGTGGCGCTATAACTAATGCAATGCATCTGAGACAGTGTGGTTATGGAGATTTGGCCACTGTTAAAGGGTGCTAGTTAGAGAATCTGTGGTGAATGTGGTCATTGGGGGGCGCCAACAAACATTGTCGCACAGGGCGCCACCAGCGCTAAAGCCGGCCCTGTGCGTCAGTGCCGCAGGGGATGGGAGAGGATCCTTTGGAACTGTCATTAACTCAATTATGACACTTGTTGTACTGCTCGAGAGCAAGGGCCAATGAATGAGAAGTATATCAAACTGAACACATGCCACGGTTGCAAGCTTAGCTGACCACGAAGACGGTCATATGTTTTTACTTTTTGTAGAGGACAGATTCCCACAGTGAGGTCACCTCGATGTGAAGCATAGATGGACGGAGCCAGTTCCACAGCTTACATTCAGGGTTGGCACTGTACACTGTAGGTGGGACTCGAAGGTCTCAAGAGCTAAAAGCACAAACCAGAAAAAGGTTTTTCAGGCCTTACTGATCCCAGGTTTAGGTGTTATGTGCTGGTGAAGGAGGCTGCTCTGGGAAGGGAGGGGGAAGGATGTAAGATTGTGGGTTTTCTTCTGCTGTCTGCATTTCTTTCCATGTCTCTGCCTTTCTGGTTTGGGCGAATAATGTAAATAGGGGTTGTGTCTTCCTTTATGATGCATGTCTGACTGGTATGAATGTGCAGAGGGCTGCTGCAGCATTGATGGTTTGGATTAGGTGGTGCTGTTCACTTTATGACCTTGGTGTTAGAAAGGCTGCTTTCTAAGAATTATAATCAGCAATTTACCCTTCAGAAACAGTGAGCAAAGATCACAATACTTGCATATGAACTGGCAATAAAATGAAGACAGGGAGAAACGCCTCGACCTCAGTCTTGATTTTCTCAGCTATGATAGATAGCCTTGCCAAGCAACTGCAGTCATAAACAGAACACTGAGGTGTGTTGCTGTTAATACCTAGATGCACTCCCTTCTGTGAAGGCAGGTATTGACTTCAGCTGATAAAAAGAGTCAAGATAAGTATGACTGTTCTGATAGGCTGCCAAGCATTCGAAGGTCAACCAAGAACAAGTGAGCACAGCATATGTGTGAAGGACCTCAAGTGTGGAAAAGCAGCTGCCTGCGTGAATGCACAGACTGGGCCCGATTCACAAAGGTGAACTGAGACGCAAGTCTTAACATTATGACTTTCACTATTCACAAAGAGCATTTGCGAGAAGTAAAGTTAGACTTTTGTCTTGGTTAAACTTTAAGCTTTGGTCTTCAGATTAACTGAGACCAAAAGTCCTTAGTCTCAGTTAAAATTAAGACTAAAATTTAAGATTAACTGAGACGAAAGTCTGACTTTACTACTCGTAAATGCCATTTCTGAATACCGAAAGTCGTGAAGTCAGGGGTGGCTCGCACAGGTAAACATGGTTAGGCAGGGCAGGGTGGGGTGGGGGTAGTGGAATTCGACAGACAATGGGACAGTGAGAAGTAAGTAAATAAATAAAACCACTTACCTTGTGCTCGACTCGGCGATGTGGCGAGTGCAAGGTAAGCGGCTTTATCTATTTACTTTTGACTATCCCATCATATGACGAATTCCACAACACCCCACCGCACCCACCCCACCCTGCCACATTGCCCCACCACGCTTACCGGTGCGAGCTGCAACTGCGTAAAGTTGACTTTCGTCTCAGTTTACCTGTGTGAATCGGGCCCCCTGTGTTTGTGCCTTATACGTTGTGCAGTGAGATGTAATAAAGAGGTCTAGGTCACAGTTCTGATTCTGCCAGATTGCACTCACACCACTGAGGTATTCGGCTTGGGGCATCAGAGTGGATCAGACATTGATCACTCTGGACGCATAAACGGGCGGTCTGGAATTCGACAACGCGGAAATCCATGAGAGGGCAGAGGGGAAGAGTGGGGCAAAGATAGTTTCTTACCTGCAACGAGACTTGGATCTGGGGTGGTCTGCTAGTAATCATTTCACACACTGTACTGCACATTTAACATACATCTGATAGTGCTGCTGAAACTGTGAGAAAGTACACAATTGTCCCCAATTCTCATGGGGCTCAAGAAGAGGAGGCATATTATTGAAACATATTTTAAGGGGACAGGAACAATTATTTTGCAAGTAAAAAAAAACAATTACAATAATCTAAAGTTAAAAGCGCATATTTTCGGTAGTGTATGAAATGAACTAATTTAGGATTAGGAGGATCATGGGTACTTTAAATCTATTCATTAATACCATATGTATATAATTAGTATGTTCTGGATGGCATAATTTGCACCCATTTGAGTGAGAGTTAGAATGTGTGTTTAAAAAAGATAACATACTCAAGGATGAAGGTGCAGGAGTTCTTGGCAAGGCTCCTATGTTACTGCTATGGAGAAATAAGTCTATGTATTTCTCATTTGCTTGGAAATCACTGCGCGTTTTTTGTGAGTTTCTGTGTCTCGTGTAGCTACCCATATACTTTTTGACCAAGAAAATACAACTGGAAGTGGGGGAAAATAGTGTTGATTGAAGTTATTTTAGTGGTTTTGACGCTTATGGTTATGCAACTACAGCTCTTGTGTTCACAAAACTGCACTCAGAATGTAGATGTTTCTCACAGCACGCCTAGTTAAAAAACTTGTCAAGCTGCCGAAAATCTCCAAACACACCCCTTGGTAATCCAAACAGAACAATCGAATCAATATGTTGCCTAGGAAACCTAAGAAGTGTAGTCACTAATCATACTGTTTATTACTGTCAAATAATGTTAAACTGTTTACCTGAAAGCTTAGATGCAAGTGTTCTGGACAAAGAGAAATTGCAATGGTTTTATATAACAAATGCTGTTTTTTAAATATAATTATTCAGAATGTGACCATGTAATAGTTAATAGAAGATTGACTGCGGGGCACATTGGGTAGAGGGTTCCATACTTTTGCTATAACCAGGTAGAAAGCTCTGTTGCCATGACTTGTGGTACAAGATGTTGGAACCTGTAGAAAAAATTGATGATTGGATTTCAAACTCCTAGGGTGCTTACGTCAGCAAAACCTTTCAGGGCCTGATTTGGATCTTGGGGGATGGGATACTCTGTCACCAACATAACGGATATCCAGTCCGCCGCATTACAAGCGTCATAGATATAGTGCACTTGTAATACAGTGGATAGGATATCCATCATGTTTGTGATGAGTATTCCTTCCACCAAGATCTACATCAGACCCTTAGTCGTGAAATCAAGTGATTGAAAGAAAACTGGGTTTGCACTATCTTTGTGGCCTTGAAGGTGACTTGTGCACTGCTGTTTGTGAATCAGACTTCTTTAGGCCACAGCCAAGACACACAGCTGCAGCCTGGACAAGCTGCAACTGCGTCACCTCTTTAGGGGTGGCAGGTGTGCATCAGGGCTGTGTTCACATTGATGTAGCAAGTCCAGGGAAAGCCAATACATCTCAATTTTTAAAACCCACTAAAATGAAGATTGAAGTGTTCCTCATTAGGTGTTTATTTTGGAGGTCTTGACATCTTTGCCTCTAATGGGCTTCTTGCAAATAGGATCTGGGAGAAGCCTGGTGAGAGGATAAGGCATCACACACATAAACTCTAAGAGTGGTGTTGCAGCGCCAAAACCCTAAGCGAGGGCGAGACCCGTATCAATATCCTCCCTATGTCACAGACCCAACATCACACTAGCTCTTTTTCACATGCAATCATTGGTGGGGCCCATAACACCAACATTCACACGTAACTTCCACACTGGTCTGCAAGCTCAGGAGGAATGAATGGTTCAAGCGCTTGACAAGTAGGGGACTACCTCAAAACCTATAGGAAGAACATTATTTTACATGTCTATACATCAATATTCTTTGGCCTACAGATCTCAACCCTAAGCATCAAGGCACTCCTCCTTTCTGATCGATGGATCAAATTAGTTGGATTGGTTGATAGTGATTTAGAACCAGCTAAAACACATTTCAAGGTTTTGATCTTTTACCTCCCTCAATAAATCACACTAACATATATATTGTTAATCAATAACTATTTATCTAATATTTGTTGGAAAATTTAGATTAGCATGTAACAAGTTTATATCAACTTTCATGTAAATCACAGAACACCATATTTACCTAATCTGGCTAAGGGGCGTCCTTTAAGTCATTCACGTAACGTAGTCAAATTGGCGGTCAATCGGTCAATAGCAAATTGGAATTCTTCGCTCAGCACGCTACAGACCCAAAGGATGGGTGAGGTCCAGAGACGTGCAAGCATTTACCTATGCCCATAGGTTCAGATAAGTTCGCAGTTCATCGGATGATGGGCAGCATTTAGTCCGTCAAAGATTCAGGAAAGCAGCAGTCACTGTCGCGTAGCGTCACCGTCATCTTTGTCAGCAAAAAGGAAAGGGAAAATATACGCGCACCATCTCTCTATTCTACCACCATTTTTATAGTAAAAGTAAGGTTAAGCTGCAACAATTTACAAATTTTGGGCAGTTCAGATTGGTCGGTTGAGATCGTCCGGCAGAGTCTTTGGGAACATGGTACAGTTCAAGATGACATCATAAAGTCAGTCTGTCCTATTCTTTGTCAAGAATCCATTGTTTAGCAGTTTGGCTGGAATACCACCGTGGCCTTGCTCGGGAACTTTATGGCAAGGGTCATGACGAGGCCACAGGAACAAAATGTCGCATCTGCGCACTTCACTCCAAACCTCGTGGAACAGTGGCCATCATCTTGTGTCGCATTGGTGGCCATTTTGTAATTTAGGCCCAAAGGATAACTTAAGCAAAACAAACACAAAAACATAATTAATGCATAGAAATAATGAATCTAATGTTATCCCCTCACTAATTCCCCTATGTATATGTATTTATCTAGCGTATAGCGACATTTAAAGCGTTCATATTCACCCATTTGTTGTCATCTGGGGCAAACATACAGAACAACACAAAAGCCACATATATCACGCAGTATTCTATTCACTACATATACTACCGTTAGTATGCATACAAGATTTTAATCATAAAGTTATTTAGCCATGTGAAATGCAAATCCCACGTGTACTTTTGTATATTAGTCATGTTGATCAGTAAACATCCAATTCACTCAGTAAATATTATAATTAATAGATTATTCAATTAGCAATTTCATAAAGAATGGGGGAGGTATACAAAATGTTGTACTACCCGCTCCATCAATCCCCCCTTTGGTGATTTTATCAATTTTGTCAAGGAAAAGAAATGAATTCTTGGGTGTTAATTTACATCTCAGTTTCCCCAATGTCCTCTCTTCTAGCTGTCTTATACAAGTTCTCTTTCATCTCTTCTAATTCTACTTCTTCAATTTCCCTCTCCTGTCTCTTATTCTGTCTTCTTTTCAGATTTTCTCTTTTTAACTTTTTCTGTATTTTCTTTCTTTTATGACATAGACATCCTAATCTTAATATTAATACTATGAAAATCACACAAGTTAATAGAAATAGGATCCTACCTATAAAGGTGCTACCTAAATGTACTAAAAAGTCTTTAATAGAAGAACATTTCTTTCCAATCTTTTCCCAAAAACTTTCAACCTCCAGTTGTGCAATTTCCTCGTGCAAATCAGTTATATTTCTAATGTAGACTTTTAGATCCTAACTTTCGTCGGGAATGTAAGTACAACAATGTTGAACTTTCAGCATTCCACAGACTCCACCTTCTTTTGCCAATAATATTTCAAGGGCAAGTCGATTTTGTATTACCATAGCACGCATGGCAACCATTTCAGTATTTACCAATAAAAATCCTCCAGCGGTGCTTGTTGACAAGCAATCCACTACTGTTGATAATTTTCTGATTTTGTGTGCATTCAGAGATATTCCCACTGCTGGTATCAATGCTCCAAAGATGTCACCTACTATTTCTGACCAAGTGTCTCTCTTTCTTCTTGCTAAATAACTACCTAACTTATATATACCATCTTCTCCTCTTCCCATGTGGAATATCTTTGGGAAAACCAAACCTACATAACATGTGCCATACCAATGGTCTGGCAAACGATAATATGCCTTGTTCCCGCAGATAAAATATAACCCAGGAAAAACTGGATCATTTCCTCCTTTAAATCCACATCCACCCATGATTTGGTATGTAGCATGGCACTCACTGTTACGTACAAAGTAATTATCATATGCAGTTTAATTCCTTCTAATACATAATTTTCCTTTCTGAGGCCAATCTGAAGCCATTGTCGGACTAGCTTCTCCCTTCAAGTGCTTTTCTACTTCCACATCCCAAACGGTCTTTTCATCATTTCCTTCATGTACTTTTCTTTGCATCTTTAGTCTTCTTTCTTCAACCATATCTAAAAATACCTTTTCCTCTTTCTTTAAACTGCAAGTCAGATTGTTTCTAAATATAGATTCCAATGTTAGTTCTTCAGTTTCTAAGAAAAATTCACCTAATACCTTAGCAGGCTTTACTCTATTCAATTTGTTAATTGCAGGTACTTGGTAAAATATGTTATCTACATCTGAAAAATAATATTCTAGTTTCCCTATTTTATAAAACAGACTAGCTATTACACTACATGTTATTCCATATGTTACTGGAAGGCGGTGATAGGTCAGTCCCTCCGATACAGATGCAGGTAGCTGCATGCAGACGTAGCAGTCCCTCACATCCATTGTCTTTACATATTCATACAATAATTTTGAAAATACATTGTTAGAGAAATCATTTATAGACCTGTCTTTGTGCAGATAATTTCTGTCTATTCTAGTTGGATAAATCCTTTGAACCTTTTCTATATTAGTCTTATTCTCCCTATGTCCTTCTATTGTATCTATAGTAACCTTAAATGAGATCATCAGAGCCAACACACTCCATAAAAGCATTAGTAATCCTGTACAACAACAACACATTTTAAATCATCGCTTCACAAATACACATCTACCTTTTCTACTTTCTGTGTTTGCCATCTTGTAAGAATGATCAGTGTCTTTTGACTTAGCCTCTTCCACTTCACAACTAGTTTGTCTAACCCAAGGCTCTAAGTACCTACTTGGATCTATCTGTTATGTCTTTTCCAGTAATTTATTGTTTTTCCATTAGCAGCAATTTTGTCTTGTTCAGTTTGGCATTTGATCCTCTTTCACCTTTCCTTCGTAATCTGGATACAGAATTTCCTGAACATCCCTCTCTTCTCCAATGTCGAATAAGATGCCTCTCAGGATTTCTGATTCTTCGTCTTCCTAAACCACTTCTGGTACAGTCACCTCTGGGTTTCCTTGGCTATCCGCCTCTTCTTTTATTTCTAGCAGGGCCACATACGACCATTCCGGCGACTTATACTTCTGGTTAGGTTTTCTCATTGTTTTGCTTTGTTCTACTGCAGTTACTTTCTCATTTTTTGGTTTTTCTTGACTAGATACCTCGTTCACCTGTTCAGCTCTTGGTGAATTTACCCGTGTCAGTAGATATCTTAATCTCTTTATTTTGTTCAGCCAGATTTAATCTCTTGCTGACCTTTTCAATTTGCTTCCTTTATCATTCTTTTCAGTTCTCCATGCTCTTTTCCTTAAGACTCAACCTTCTGGAACTTCTTCATCACTCTCTTCTGATTCTGTTTCCACTGGCTTCTTATTTCCAACAGCTTTTCTTTCCACTACTTCTTTTGCTTTCCCTACTTCTGTCCCTCCTCGTGTTTCTTGCACGATATCTTCCTGATGACTAATTGTCCCTTCCTCTAACTGGATGTTGGAATTCCCTACACCTCCTCTGGGGTCTTCCGCAAGACTCTTTCCCTCTCTCTCTGTATCTGTCACCTGACCATCTATTTTTGTTATTTCAGGTGGAATTTCTCTCAGTTTTTCATCTGGAATCTCCTTATCAACAATCCTTCCAATTGTCTTTTCACTGTCCTTTTCTTTTCTTGAATCTACAGTTACTTGTTCAGTCTCTGAGTCTGAGTTGGTGTCAGAAATTTGTAAACTTCGTCTTAAGGTAATTCGTCTTGGGACAATGGTCATATTTGGCTCTGTCTCCCCCCTTTCAGGAGTTTCTCTTGTTCTTACTTCTTCAGTGTCTGATTCAGAGCTGCTTTCTGACTCTTCATAGTATTCTAGTTCTTTGTTATCCACTGGATTTGGGATTCTCAAAGTGTGGCTAGCATGGATCCAATTCTTGATCCCAGCGCACTTCACAGCTGTTGTTGTAGCCCAAATCACCTGTTGTGGTTTTCCCCAAAGTGGGACCAAACAGTTCCTCCTTCTGTGTACTTTGATTCTTACCCAATCTCCTGGGCTCAGATCATGAGCTTGCTTCTTTTCAAGGGTGGTGGCATCCACTCCAACCTGATGAAACACAGAATGAACTGCATCAGCCAGGCCCTTACAGTAATCTAACACCAAGTCATCAGTTATAGGCAACAGCTTGTTGACTGGTATGAACACATGACGCATTGCTCTTCTCATGATAATTTCATGGGGACTCAACCCTGTGGTCTGTCTGGAATGGATCTTATAGTCATGAGTACTAGAGGCAAGACATCAGGCCATTTCAAACCTGTGGCCAAACACATTTTTCCCACTCTGTTTTTAATGGTGCCATTTGTTCCACCACACCAGAAGCTTCTGGGCGATAGGCACAATGTAGTTTCTGTTGTACATTCAATGCTTCACAAATTAACTTTATGATCTCATTATGGAAATGCTTTCTTCTATCTGACTCAATTGTTACTGGGAACCCAAATCTAGGGATGCATTCCCTCAAAAGCAATTTTGCTACAGTAATTCCATCACTTCTTCTTGTGGGGTATGCCTCTACCCATCTAGAAAACAAACAGACCATTACTAGAACATACCTCAGCCTGTTACATGGAGGCATTTCAATGAAATCAATCTGCATTCTGGTAAAAGGCCCTCCTTCTTGTCCTATTGTTCCTAGGCTTACCACTGTTTTCCTCCCAGGATTGTACTGCTGACATATAAGACATCTTTGAAACAGGTTTTCAGCTACGAGCCTAAATTTTGCATTGTACCAGGTCTGTTTGAAGGAGCGAATCATTGCGTCCCTCCCTATGTGTCCCTGTCCATGATACATCCGTGCCATGGCAGACATCATGCTATCAGGCATGACTGGTCTTCCATCCCGATAAACCCACACCTGATCTTTTCTCTTGGTGCACATCCTGCTTTTACCCACTGCCTCATTTCCTCATCTCCTGCTTCTTCCTGCAATCGCCTCACTTCCTCCCAGGTACCCACAATGTTAGTAAACATAAGTGTGCAAGAATTCATTTCTCTCTCTTTTGCCCGATTTATGGAATTTTGATTTTGTGCACAGTATTGAGCCATATCGTTGGCATACTTGTTGCCGACTGCAGTGTAGTCATCTGACCCACTATGTGCAGCACACTTTAGAACAGCCAATTGCTTAGGCAGCTGTATAGCCTCAAGCAACTTTCCAACCACTTCAGCATTCTTTATGGGAATTCCACTCGAAGTCAAAAATCCTCTCTGTAGCCATATTTGGCCAAAGTCATGCACAACACCAAACCTATACTGACTATCAGTTATCACAGTCACTCTCACATTCTTTCCTATCTTGCATGCTCTGGTCAAAGCAACAAGTTCAGCTACCTGGGCCGATTTTATTCCCTTCAGGTAGGATGCTTCCATCACTGCTGCAACTGTGCATACTACATATGCTGCACTCAACATTCCATCATCAGTTCTCAAGAAAGACCCGTCCACAAACATCACAATGTCACTTTCTGGCAATGGCACATCTTTTATATCAGGACGTGGTTTGGTACAAAAATCGAGTACATCCAGGCAATCATGATCCACTTCGTCTCTTACTTCAACATTCTCAGTGTCAGGCAATAGTGTTGAAGGATTCACATTCACACATCTCACAAGGCTCACATTGGTTGCACCTAAGATGACCTTCTCATATTTAGTCAGCCGACTATGTGTCATAAACTGAGTGCGACTCCTTGTTAAAAGGATTGCCACATCATGAGGTACAAACACTTTCACAGGATATCCCATCACAATTTCTTCGCTCTGTTCCAGACTCCTGCAAGTAGCAGCTACTGATTTCAGACACCCAGGTAAGGCTACAGCTACTGGGTCTAGCATAGATGAAAAATATGCAATTGGTCTTCTCAGTTTTCCATGTTTCTGTATTAATACAGAGAGTGCACATCCATTCCTGCAGTACAACTCAAATTCTTTGTCATAGTCAGGCATGCCTAGTGCTGGGGCTTCACACAAAGCATCTAGCAATTGCTTAAAAGCTGCTAATTCTTCTTTATTCAAATCAATGTGATCTCTTACATCACTTCTCGTCAATCGTACCAGAGGTTTTGCAATCAGGGAAAAGTTACTTATCCACTGACGACAATATCCCACCATTTCAAGAAACATTCTCACTTTTCTTTGCGTCATTGGGGCTCTCATTCTTTTATGATCCTGATTCTGTCTATCGTTACTTTTCTTAGTCCTTTCTCAATGTTATGGCCCAAATAATGAACTTCTTTTTGACAAAATTGTAGTTTTGATGGTAACACTTTAAGTCCTCCATCGGCCAAATGATTCAGCAAGGCTATGGTGTCCACTACACAGGCTTCTCGAGTTTTCAATGCCACAAGCAGGTCATCGATATACTGGACTAGTACTGAATTTTTCGGGCATTTCTAAACTTTCTAAAGACTTTTTCAGTATCTGATTAAATATTGAGGGGCTTTCTGTATACCCCTGAGGGATTCGGCACCAAGCCAAAATACGTTCGCCAAAACTAAGCGCAAAAATCTGTTGGCTATCATGGTGCAATGGAATGGAAAAGAAAGCGTGACAGAGGTCAATTACTGTGTACCATTCTGCATCATGAGGAATCTGATACAAAATCACAGATGGATTTGGTACAATGGGACAACATGACACAACAATTTTGTTTATCTTTCTCAAATCTTGCACTATCCTGAACTTCCCATTAGGTTTTTTCAATCCCATTAGTGGTGAGTTACATGGACTACTCATTATTTCTCTCAAAATACCTTGTTGTACCATTTTCTCGATTATGGGAGTAACTCCTTCAATTATTTCAGGTGTCAATTTATATTGAGGAACATTTGGGTAACTTATCCCTTCTTTCACTGTTATCTTTACGGGATCTACATTAGTCCCACATCTTCTCCTGTGAAATCTCAAACTTCGGCTTTTACGGTCTGCTTCAATTCTTTCGGTAGTTCCTCAGGGTTAAATACAGCATAGGCTTCAGTAACCTCTTTTTCCATCTTTGCCATAGTCATTTTATATAGCACGTCTTCATCAGGGGTCTCAAATGCTATACCATCAGGGGTACAGAATATGGTGCAATTCATTTTGCACAACAAATCTCTACCTAACAAATTTACAGAACTTGAATCGCACACAACAAAACAGTGCATTTCAGAGAATTTCCCTATACTAACCTTTACTGGTTCCGTGAGATACGTTTTAATCTGCCTTTTGGATACGCCAACTACTTGGATTGTCTCGTCTGAGAGAGGAAGATTTTTAACATCAGCTGACCTAACAGTTGATCGAGTAGCACCAGTATCTACTAGGAAAGTAATATTCTCATTATTTACCTTTCCGTCCACAAATGGGCCTGTCTGGTCTACTTCTAGAGTTGCGCAAAGTACGCACTTTTCTTCCTCCCTTTGGCACCGTCAATAACCTTTTTCTGACTCACTCTCATTGCGTTGTAGCCAATACTGCGAGACAGCGCTAGCGCGCGGCAGCTTAGTTACCTGTTCTTCATTGTAGAATCCTGTCTCATTACTGTATTTCTGTGAGTTTACACTCTGCGGAATAGGTGGTTTTGGCACCCGATTCTGTTGGGTAACAACCTGCTGCTGTCGCTGCGGTTGACCGCTCACCTCATTCTGCACCTGTGGATTCAATAATGCATTTTCATTATTAGTATTTGGGGGAAATTTACACTCGGATTGCCAATGCCCTATTCTTCCACAATTATGACATGGGAATTTCTTTTTAGCTTCTTCTATATTAAAATGTCATTTTCCTTTTCAAGGGTTACATTTTTGTTTTGGTCCTGTGTTACTTGCCTGTTCAATTAACTCAGCTTCCTGTCTTTCTGCTACCTTTACTTGTGCCCACATGGCTTTTTCTTTTAATTTACGCTGCTTAGCTTCAATCTCATCACTAAAATACTTTGCATGTCTTAGTACCTCATCTACTTTCTTATTTTGCCAATCCACAGTATGTTGCTTAATAATTTCACTAATTTCTGGACGTAGACCATATACAAATCTGTATACAAAATGACTCAAATCCTTTTCGCTTAAATTTTCGTCTCCAGTGAACTGTTTAAACGTGAGAATAAACCTTTCATAATATGCATGTACTGACTCCTAACTTTCTTGATGAGTTCAGTCAATTTTTATCCAATCAGTTTCTTTGGGAGGCACTTTATTTTTCAGGAAAGCGATAACCTGTTCATATTTCTTCATGACCTCAGGATCAGGGGCTCCTGTCTTTGGATCCCTAGGGTATTCTTGTGTAGGCCAATTTATCATTAGCTTACATTCTGTCCATAGATCTGCTGGTACTATTATGTCAAATAGACTATTTAGGTCAATCCACAAAACTTTCGATAGTTTTACAAACCTATCCACTTGTCGGTACCACTCGACGGGCTTTTCGCGTAGTTGAGGAAAATCATTTGTAAAGGACAAAATATCCTGCCTAGTCCAGGGGACATGTACATAGCCCCCACATGGAATTTCTCTCATAGGGCATTCTGTTAACGCTTTTTCCTTTTCTCTTACAGGGAAAGCTGCAAAGGACTTTTCTGAGGCATCATCTCGTTTCCGGTACCACCTGCTCCTCCGTTTATCCACATCTCCCCATTTTCGCAACAAAACTATTATGTCCTTAATCTGACTTATTTGTCCTGTGGTGTTTAAATTTTCAATATCTTTCTCAGTGAAATCTACTCGATATGGTTTTTGCAAGGCTTTTACCTTTTCAATATCTATACCCATTTCTTTAGCTACCTCCTCTAACCTTTCATGCAGATTCTTTGCTCTCCAAGTTATAAGTTATACTTTTACACAGAAATAGAATTCTTCATCCTGATATGTTTTCAATTTTTCTGTGGGGATGGTCCCTACTATTAATTCTTCCAAAACTATTCTTAGTTTGGCCACATCTATTGATTGTGATTCTCTATCTTTTCTCTGTAAACTCCTCAGCCATTCACTCAATTCTTCCGACGTGGGGCCTACGGATTTTTCCTCATTACCTTGTCCTAAATCTTTTGCGGTCTCTGATACAGATTCTATAGTCATTGTATGTTTTTCTACTATATTTGGGTTTACTGTTAGGTTTTTAAGAATATTTGGCTCTATTGTACTTATGGTTTTCCTCCATGGGTTTTCGTCTGAATTTTGCTTTGGTTTCTCAATCTGTCTATTACTGTTATAAGGGACCGTTAGGCAATGTTCACTATCCTTTTGTTTGTCAAAAATAGGCATCACAGGGCCTATAGTTACGGGGACAGTCACGGCTTCAAAATTTTTAGTTAATTCCCTGATCTTTTCAGTTCATTCTAAAGTGGTTTTTGCTAATTCTGCCGAATTTTCACCACTTTTATTATCTGATTTCCTCTCTATTTCTCTGAAGGAATTATTTTTTCCTAGTTCTTGGGGTACTTGTTCAATTTAAAAAGGTTTCTTCACACATTGCTTTAATTGAGGATATACTTGTATTCTGGTGCTGAGGAGGTGTGAGTCTAACCACACCTTGGGCCTTGTGGAACTACTCGAAAAGCTAGGTCTTCAGCTTCTTGTGGAATTCATGAAGTTAGGAGGATGCTCTTATGTGTAGCAGCTGGTTGTTTCATGCTTTAGGAGCTATGTAGGAGAAGGCTTGACTGCCAAATCTGGGTTGCCGTATGCATGGGATTTGTGCAAGTAGGAGTTTGGATGAGCGGAAGTGTCTGGAAGGTTTATGAAAGCAGACGCGATTGTTGAGGTAGGCTGGGCCAGTGCAATGCAGTGCCTTGAAAGTATGGGTGAGGAGTTTGAATTGTGCTCGTTTGGGAATGGGGAGACAGTGGAGCTCCTTCAAGGGTGGCATGGGAGGTGGAGAGTGATTTGGCCACGGAGGTCTGAATGGTCTCCAGCCTTCTGGTGAGCTTTTTGTTGATCCAGGCAAAGAGTGCATTCCCGTAGTCCACTTGCTTGTGACCAGGGCATGCATGACGTTTTTCCAGGTGATTATTGGGAGCCATTTAAAAAGGAGCACCCAAGATTCCCTTCTTCAAACGTTTTGAAAGATCTTCACTGTCAGCCAATTCAGAAGTGCATAACAGTTAAGGTATACATTATTCTGGACAGTCCATGTCATGTAGTTGCTCCCAATTTTCTATCGCACAGAATCATCCATTATCTGTCCAGCGAACAGTTCTGTCATCTCAATCTCTTCTTATTAAGTCCCCAAATTCCACAAAGCTTGTTTGGGTGGTCAAGCTTCATAGTATTTGTTAGACCTGACATCCTTGGCGTGGGTTTTTCCCCTATCTTTTGCCTCTATTACCTGGATTTTTTGATGCTGTGCTGGATTTCGTTTTTGCTGGTTTAGATGCTTTGGACACTCTGCCACTGCTAACCAGTGCCAGAGTGTAAGCGCTCCCTGTGTAAAATATCATATTGATTGGATATACCTGATTGGCATATCTGTATAACCATGAAGTCCCTAGTAAAGTGCACTGTGTGTGCCAGGGCTGGTGATGACAGATGCTACTAGTGGGTCTGCAGCGCTGATTGCGCCACCCAGCCTGCGAACCCAAGAAGAGAAGGGCCGCACTGCCTTCCCGCCGCTCGTTGGATTGTCGAGAGCGGGCGGAAGGGCGGACGTGACCGACCAGGGCTGTCAAGGAAGAATCTGCCCACGCTGAGGCTGCAGCATAACGCGCACTGTGAGAAGAGCTGACTGGATATTACAGCCCTGCTGTAATACCCCCTATGATAGCGAGTAGAGACTTGAGACTGTTCTTAACATAGAAGAAACTTCCTAGTAACCTAGTGCAACCATTAAGCTTATGTGCAATTACCCTGTAAGTGATCGTCTTTTCTCCTGCTACACTAGATAAAGTTATATTTTTGATATACTCACCTGTGTGGTCTACATTTGTGGTGTACCGGGGGGGTCATTGTGGTTGTTACTTGCAAATACGTTACACATTGCCTTGGAGATAAGCCTGTCTGCTCGAGCCAAGCTACCTAGAGGGTGAGCAGGGGTTATCTACCGTGTGTGTCCCTGTACCCTGACTAGAAGTAAGGGTCCCTATTTGGTCTAAGGTACTTACCTCTGCCAACTAGAGACCCCCAGATCTAACATTGGTGGTCAGCGGTGCGGATTAGAACCAGTATTTGCACTTGACCTGCAGTGATTCTCTGTACATCACTAGTCTAGTTAGCAGTTACATATTGCACAAAGTTTTTGAAACCTATTTTTGGAAGACCTAGGAAGCATCATGTCTCTGAATGGAGTAGGCGAGGAGATGGAATTGCAATTTGAAGTAAAGGAGTTGCTCACATACAAAAAAGAGCAGCTGAAGCAATTCTGCAAGCAGCTAGGATGCTTAGTGAAGGGCAGCGCTAACAAAGAAGAGCTACAGAAAGCTCTGAGGGCCTGGTGGGAGGCCAAACATGTTACGCCAGAGGATTTGACTAGAGAGGACGGTGCACAGGAGCATGGATTTGGATCCAGTGATTTGCCAGTGAATAGGCCAGCGTCTAGGGCTGGCAGCACCCCTTCCAGTAGGGGCCCCTCTCCAGAGGAGCTGGAGGAGAATCAGAGGATTAGGGCCCATGAGATTGAACTTTTTAAGCTCAAAGCTCAAGCAGAGGAAAGAAAATTGCGCCTTGACAGTGAGAAGAAGGCGGAAGAGAGGAGGAATGCTCTCGCCTTGGAAGAGAGAGAACTCCAGTTGGCTCATGAGTTGAGCATGAGGGAGCTGGACATTAAAGCTAAACAGGTGGAGTCCAGTCCTAATGGTGGCAGTGCACAACCAGTACAGGCGGGTAAAGTATACATACCAAAAGATTTGGTGCAGAATTATCAGAGGGGTGAGGATATATATGCATGGTTTAGATCCTATGAGCTTGCCTTGAAGATGAATGAAGTGCCTGAAAAGAGTTGAGGGGCAGGTTTGTGGAAGCACTTTGAGGCCTCTGGGAGGGATGTGTTAGCACCCTTAGAAGCAGCAGGGACCTTATCCTACCCCACTATGAAGGAGGCCTTATGCCTCAGGTATGGGCTTACACCAGAACAGTACCGCCAGAAGTTCAGGAACTTCAAGAAACTTGATTCAAGTACTTGGGTGGAGTGTGTGAGTATGTACACGCGTGCACTGGAAGGTTGGATAAAGGGCAGCAAAGAAACTGATTATGTGGGGTTGTGTCACTTGATTAGTTTGGAGCACTTGAGTAGTCTATGTGTTCCAGAGCTGCGCCAGCATCTTTTAGACAGCAAGTTAACTGATCCCAGTGAGCTTGCTAAAGAGGCAGACCGCTGGACTAGCACCAGGGTCAACAAAGGGGTGGTAAGTATCCCAGCCAAGGGTGGACAGGGTCCCCAGCAGAAAGGTGGGGAGGACAAGGGTAACAGTAAGGAGTTCTCTAAAGGGCCCCAAAACAGTTCCCAGGAAAAAGAGTCCCAAGCCCCCAAGCCTAAGAAGTCTTGGCCCCATAAGGGCAGACAGGACAACAGACCTCCGCCTACTGGCTATGCTTGTAGGGAAGTGGGCCACATAGCCCCTAAATGTCCCAAGAAACCCCCAGCACCAGCTGCTGCTCCAGTCCCAGGGTTAGCTAGTGTAGCTTTGGGAGGGGATTTGATTTCCAGTGGGGAGGAGGGATTAGCTATGATGACCCTTGTCTCTTTAGGAGACCAAGAGATGGTCCAGGATACCTTGATACCCGCTAACACTAAAAAATACGGGCAGAAGGTGACCATCAATGGGAGGGAGATAGAGGCTCTGAGAGACACCGGGGCCAGTGTGACGTCTGTCCGGTGCAAGTGGGTGTCTGAAGAGCAAGTCATTCCCAATGTACTCCGCCCAGTAGTGGCAGCTGACACCTCAGTGCGCCTCTGCAAGATGGCGCGTGTTCCCTTTACATGGGGGGGGAGTCTCTGGTACTTTGGAAGTCTGTGTCAGTGATGCCTTGCCGGTAGATTGTCTGTTGGGTAACGACCTGGAGAGTTCTCCATGGAAGGACGTAGAGCACAGAACTCACTTGGAAATGTTAGGACTGCCAGCGTGGATCTGTGTATCCACACGTGCCATGACAGCCAGTAAGGGTGGATTAGTAGAACTGGAGCCTGGAACAATGGCCCAGGAACCTGCCAGGAGAGGAAGGGGCAAAGGGCGCGGGAAACCGGCCCCCACTGTTCCCACGGTCCAGGAGGAAGCAGAACCTGAGGGGGATGCCCTGGAACCTACAGGGGAACAGGTGGCCGAACTCGGGGAATTGCCTGAGCTGACCCATTGGCAGCAAGAGGGTGGTCCCTCCAGGGAGGAATTCTCCCAGGCTCAGAAGGAGTGCCCTTCTCTCATTGGTGTGCGGCAGCAGGCTGCAGACCAGGCAGCGGGCCTAGGGTCCAAGGAACATTTGATTTACTGGGAGGATGACTTACTTTATAGCGAGCCTAAGTTTGCTGAGCCCGGTGCAGCCCGTGTGCTGGTGGTACCCGAGCGCTTCAGGAACTTCTTACTGGGTCTGGCTCATGACGTGCCTCTCGCAGGACATCTGGGGCAAGACAAGACCTATCACAGGCTTGTCACCACTTTTACTGGCCCCAGATGAAGAAACACGTCGGTACCTTTTGTAAGTCTTGCCAAACATGCCAAGCCAGTGGTAAGAGCGGAGGAAAGTGCGTGGCACCCCTCCAACTGCTGTATGGCCACCCTGTTAGAGGACCTCTCACACTGGTGAAGGAGGGGTGGGAGAAATCCCGTGGGAAAACCCCCCAGGATGTGTTTAGCTATGTACTGGCCATCCGCAACCAGATGCAACGCTTCAGGAAGCTCGCTCAGGAGAACCTCGAAGCCAGCCAGGAAGAGATGAAAAGATGGTACGACCAGAATACCACTCTGGTTGAATTTCATCCTGGTCAGAAAGTGTGGGTGATGGCGCCGGTGGAGCCTTGTGCGCTCCGTGACAAGTGGACCGGGCCATATGAGGTGGTAGAGCGCAAGAGTGAGGTGACCTACCTGATCAACATGAAGACTCCTAGGCAGCCCCTGAGAGTCTTGCATGTGAACCGCCTCAAGCCCCACTTTGAGAGGTCTGAAGTGACAATGCTCATGGCTACAGATGATGGAGGGGAAGAGGATGGTGATCCTCTCCCTGACCTCCTGGCAGCCAAGGAGCAAGACGGGTCAGTGGAGGGTGTGGTCCTCTCCCCCACCCTGACCCCAGAGCAACAGAGAGACTGTCGCCAGGTGTTGGGTCAGTTTGCATCCCTGTTCTCCCTGACCCCAGGTGTCACCAACTGGTGCGTCCATGATGTGGACACTGGAGATAGTCTACCAGTGAAACAGAAGTTTTACAGAGTAGCTGACAAGGTCAGGGCCAGCATCAAGGAAGAAGTTTCCAAGATGTTGGCGCTAGGGGTAATTGACCCTCCAGCAGTCCCTGGGCTAGCCCAGTGGTCCTAGTTCCCAAGAAAGCTGCTACACCCGGTGGCCCGCCAGAACTTCGGTTTTGCGTGGACTACCGTGGGCTCAATGCGGTCACCAAAACTGACACGCACTCCATCCCCAGAGCTGATGAGCTCGTGGATCGGTTAGGAGCTGCCAAGTATCTCAGCACCTTTGATTTGACTTCAGGGTACTGGCAGATTGCCTTAACTGAGGGGGCCAAGGAGAGGTCGGCATTTTCAACACCAGAGGGGCACTTCCAGTTTCGCGTCATGCCCTTTGGATTGAAAAATGCCCCTGCCACCTTCCAGAGACTGGTTAACCGGGTACTGACCGGGCTGGAGCAATTCAGCGCCGCATACTTGGATGACATTGCTGTGTTCAGCTCCACTTGGGAGGAACACTTGCAACACCTCTGTGAAGCGTTGAAGGCCCTGCAGACGGCAGGCCTCACTATCAAGGCCAGCAAGTGACAGATAGGGCAGGGATCAGTGGTGTACTTGGGACACCAGGTGGGGAGCGGCCAGGTGGCGCCCCTACAGGCGAAGATTGATACCATTCTGGCTTGGGAACCCCCCCAAGACCCAGACAGAGGTGAGAGCCTTTTTAGGACTCACCGGGTATTACAGACGGTTCATCAAGGGATATGGCACCATTGTTGCCCCCTTGACAGAACTAACTTCTAGCCCAGGAAAGTGAATTGGACCGAGGCCTGTCAAACTGCTTTTGATGCCCTGAAAACTGCAATGTGCACAGCACCAGTGCTTAAGGCACCTGACTTTTCCAGTGAGTTCATAGTGCAAACAGACGCTTCAGAGCAAGGTGTGGGAGCAGTACTCTCACAGATGGACGACGAGGGCGGGGACCAACCTGTAGCTTTCATTAGTAGGAGGCTACTCCCCAGGGAACAGAGGTGGAGTGCTATTGAAAGGGAAGCATTTGCTGTGGTCTGGGCCCTGAAGAAGCTGAGGCCCTACCTGTTTGGGACTCACTTCCGTGTTCAGACCGACCACAGGCCCCTCAGATGGTTAATGCAGATGAGGGTTGAAATCCAAAACTGTTGAGGTGGTCCATCTCCCTACAGGGAATGGACTTCACGGTGGAACACCGTCCCGGTACAGAACACGCCAATGCTGATGGTCTGTCCAGGTTTTTCCGCCTTAGTGATGAGAACTCCCAAGAGGGTGGGTAGTTCTCCCCACTTTCAGCTGGAGGGGACACGTGTTAGACCTGACATCCTTGGCGTGGGTTTTTCCCCTATCTTTTGCCTCTACTACCTGGATTTTTTGATGCTGTGCTGGATTTCGTTTTTGCTGGTTTAGATGCTTTGGACACTCTGCCACTGCTAACCAGTGCCAGAGTGTAAGTGCTCCCTGTGTAAAATATCATATTGATTGGATATACACATTGCCTTGGAGATAAGCCTGTCTGCTCGAGCCAAGCTACCTAGAGGGTGAGCAGAGGTTATCTACCGTATGTGTCCCTGTACCCTGACTAGAAGTAAGGGTCCCTATTTGGTCTAAGGTACTTACCTCTGCCAACTAGAGACCCCCAGATCTAACAGTATTCACCCACAAACTTTGGAATAATATTCCTAAATATCTCCAACTCTCTCCAAATCATTTTATTTTCCAAAAGCAACTAAACATTTACCTTCTTTAATTATCTGCTTTTTTTCAACATGGTTTCATGGTTCCATGTCAGCACCAGGATGCCTGCAGGTGTCAGACGCACTTTACAGAAAGACTTTATAATGAATATATAAAATCCATTTTCATGAGAAGAGAGTCAAATGACTCTCTACACATCGGAAGAGAGAGAAGAGATCAGACTGTGTATAGCATGAGCACGATACAAGATGCACTAGAAAGATCAAAATAGGGCCTCCCACAATTAATTCAAAGCAGGTTTTGAGCAATTCCATAGTACAGTGAACTATGATTTCACTTCACCTGGCTGTCATCAGCCTTCCTGAAGCAAGAAACAGAAACAGACAAAAAAACGGGTCCTACCTAGACATTTCCTCACCTTGAACAGAAACTACAGTCTCACCCCTTGTTGCTATCATCTACCAAATGGCAGTGCCTGCGAAGTTCAAATTAGCAGTCTTTTGCTACCAAAACACTCACAGATTTCCAAAGGACCCTATCTCTAGCCCTTTCACATCAGTACCTGGGTACCAACCAGCAAGCCACCGGAATACAGGTACTACACTACCATTATATGGGAGAAGAGCTCCTTGTCCTCCAGCCTGTGCCATGCTGAACACAAGCGACACCAAAGGCATCCAAAATGGATCCCACTGGCCCCAGTAGTTATACTCACTACACCCAAAGTCCTACTACCATACATGTACCACAAATACACTGCACATACACACACAGTCAACATGCAGGGGCTGTATCACAGAAGTGCCCCAGGAGTGCAAATGGCGTTTGCGCCTGCTTTGCGTGGCCCAGGGCAATTTGGTATTAAAGAAGGGGCTGCAGACGCTTTTGCGCCCCTTCTGTAATACCGTTCGCACAGGCACACATAAAGCGCCAGTGCTATCATCGGAGGACATTCCCTCATTTGCATGGCCTAATGCAAAGAAGGATATTCCTTTGCCTCTGCAATCAGGCGCTCGGGTGGAGAGGCAAAGAAGCTGTAAGGAGCCTCACTGTCAGTGTGCCCCCTGATAGCAGCCCTCCTTTGGATCCACTAGATATCCCCTTGCAGGTGGGTGGAGTCACTCACTGCACCCGCCTGCGAGGGGATTTCTAATCCCCCTTAAAAATGCAGGTAGGTTGTCGTTTGCATTATGAAACACAGAGCAGCTTCAAAGCAGCCGCTCCGTTTTCCACATGAATGCGCTACCACCAGGTCAGAGCGAGTTTGCAGCTGCCCTGAGGGTACGCCTTCATCCTAATATGGCACATTTTGCTTGTTTGGAAAAGAAGGAAAATGCACCATATGTATGATACAGCCCCACATGTTAGCGTTAGGTTTTGTGTTTCACATCACAGTGAAATCTTACGCAAGTGATAATACTTTGATACAGGAAAAACGTCTGGTCACGCCATAGACTTTAAAAACATGGTACACTGCCACCATCACTTAATGTAATACACCCAGGGCATGGACAGTGAGACACTGACTACTATGAGAGCACAAATGATGCATCCCTCAGGTCACAGGACAGTTCCTGGAGATGGCATTGTCAAGAATAGCCCTAGGCCTCTGTAAACTTGCTAGATTAGCATGATACGAGGGCCAACATAAAAGTCAGAATATCAGTTTCACCTAGAGTATGCACTCAGAGCAGGGGTACGTACCCATTTACCATGCAGGTGACATTCCTGTTCCAATAGGGAGAAAAGCCACTGACTCAGGAGCAAGAATCTGAAATGGACAACATATCCTTCAGCTGTTTAGAAAGGGTCAGACTCAAAATCCATTCTAAGTATTCTTAAAGCTCAAGCTGTCATTAGTGAGACTTTAAAAACATTTGCTGTTTCTGGATGGTGCTAAAATAGTACACATGCTGTATAATTTGTAAGAGAGTGCAGCTGTTTAGTAGCCTTGATGGTCCCTCTCATTGGTGGGTGCAGTACCCACAATCAGAGGTGGCACCACGGCCTATGCCAGGGATTGGGTCAGCAATTCGTGGCTGCTATTGCACTGGCATTGTCTTTCTAGGTGCATCCACTCTGGGGTATCACTGGACTCTCCCAGTCCTTCAACAAATTCACACTGGAGGTGCAAACTGTCAGTGTGCCAACAGTGTGCCACCTCATCGCTGGCACACATTTAGCACACCTGTGGCCTAGTGAAGATTGGAGAACACCCACTTTATATTCTGTGGTCACCAAGTGTGTGCCAGTGCATTGGGAATTAAAGCAGAAGTCACACAATCATCTGCCACCCTGTCTGTAAGGTGGACTTGGCACGGGCATCTTTGCAATACTGTCCATGGCTTCTCAGCTCATCTGAATCGCTTTCAAGTTGGGCCATTGTTTGTGTAAGAAATTGGATAGTTGGTTGACTAGGGCGTGAGCTCTGGTCAAGCAGCAACCACAATCCTTGTCATGGTGAGGCACAAGCTAACTCTAAATTAACCTGTGCTCAACCTTCTGGTAGCTTGGCACATACAAGTCAGGCTTACCTTAAAGGCAATGTGTAACGTATTTGTGCAACACTTCAAACAGTAACATAGTGAAAAACACCATACAAAAAAATCCAATCAGTAGAGCCAGAGATATGCAATTTTAAAGATTTTAGTGAAAATTGCTCCAAAAAACACAAAGCACCAACTGTGGATATCTGTTCACATTGGACAGTACAAAGCAACAACTTTAAGCCAACCACAATGGAGCACTGGCCGGCTAAAAGGGCCCAGTTATGCCCACTGAACAATGTACCTTAAATCCTGGTTTGAAGAGAGTTGCAAGGATTCAGGTCAAAGATGTGCTGTGCAGCCGAAGCGATGCGTCATTCCGAGATGCAGCGAGGCTGCTATGTGAAGGCCTGCGTCATCAGTGAGGATCCTGTAGACAGAGCTTGTAATGCGAAGTCCAGCATCAAGGATGAGGCATGCAGTTGGAACGATGCATCCGTTCCGAGAAGCTGTGAGGCTGCGATGTGGAATCTAGCATCTTCGTCGAAGCTGCAATCGACAAAGGATGCAAAGGCCTGGGCAGAGGATGATTCACGCAGTGGATTTGGTTCTTTGTCCCTGGTCCAATCCACACAGCATTAGCGATAAAGTGGCCTGCCCAGTTTTTCACCGAGCAGCTGAGGAGACACATCAGTTCCGCTGGATCCACAGAGGCTATCAGAGCACCTTAGGCCCACTTCCAAGGGTCTAGGACTGGGGTGGCACTACTCAGCAAGAAAGACTCACGTATGGCAGAGCCCGGGTGCAGGTGCAAAGATGTTGGAAGCATGTTGTGTCCCTGAGGCTTTATATCAGTAGGCCCGCCAAATCGTTCTTGGAGTTACGCTGGGTTCTGAGCTCAAGAGATGCAGGTCCAGTCCTTCTCACCCAGGCAAGAGGGAAGCAGGCGACAGGTCAGCACAGCAGGGCAGCAGTCCTTCAGACCAGGTGTCCAGCAGAGTGACAGTCCTTTCAGCAGCACAGCAGTCCTTCTTCCTAGCAGAATAGCCACAGATCAAGAGGTGTACTAAAGAGTTGGTGTCTGAGGTCCAGTTTTTATGCCCATCTGTGCCTTTGAAGTGGGGACAAGCTTCTTGACGCATGCCTATGAAATGCCCAGATGCCCTGCCTTCCTGTCCCTGTCTCCAGACTAACTACAGGGGGTATGCAGCCCCTTGTGTGGATGCAGGACACAGCCTATTGAAGTGCAAGTGGGACTGGGCCCAAACCCTCATCTCATCCTGACAGTAATGGCCCATCCAGTCACACCTCAGCTCCCCATTGTGTGTGGCTGTCTAGGAGGAATAAGTAAAACCCAATTGTCAACTACATTCAGGCATGTGACCCAGGGACAGGTTGCAGGCACCAAATGGCTAAGGCAAGAAAAGACCAACTTTCTAAAAGTGCCATTTTCAGAATTGTGATTTAAAATTACTATTCCAGAGACACCAAACATGAACTGTGTACCTCTTCGTATTTTGAAATTACACTTACACTTATAAAATGTAATAAGGCAACTCCAATATTATCCTATGGGAGAAGTAGGCCTTGTAGTAGTGAAAAATAAATGTGAGTGTTTTTTACTACCAGGAGATGTAAAACTTAAAATGTCCTACGTTTGAAATATATTTCACCCTGCCCTCTGGAGTGTCCAGGGCATACCCTAGGGTTGGCGTATATATATTACAAAGGGAGTTTTCAGGCGGCAAAACATTTACTTTTCCAGGCTGAAATGGCATTTAAAACTGCACACACACAGGCTGCAATGGAAGGACTGAGACATGTTTAGAGTGCTACTTTGGTGGGTGGCACAATCAGTGCTGCACACCCACTAGTAGCATTTAACTTACAGACCCTGGGCAAAGGTAGTGCCACTGTACTAGGGACTTACAAGTGATTTAAATATGACAATTGGGTAAAATCCAATCTAACATGTTTAAGGAGAGAGCACAAGCACTTTAGCACAGGTTAGCAGTGGTAAAGTGTGCAGAGTCCTAAGGCCGGCAAAAACAAAGTCAGCAAAAACAGGAGGTCTGAAGGCAAAAGATGAGGGGGGAAAACCACCCCAAGGATGCCAGGTCTGATACTTTGGCACTGCTAATTTTACCTACACTTTTTAGTACAGAGTAGCAGAACATTTAAACAGTAATTTCCAGAACCAAAGCCTTCTTGAGTGATCATACGATCAGGATTAACAAAAAACGTGATTGAGGGTGCATGAAGAGGCTACCCTAATGCATTGCTGCGTGTATCCCCTTTAACAGCTCTGTGGAAGTAAGAGTTCGTTTTAAGCGTGTTGTGAAATCTGAGTGCATGTTTTTCCGGATCCATTACACTCTCTTGAGACAGAGGGACTATTTATTTCACAGCCGAGGGTTCACACAAATAAACATCTGTGACTCCCAGTCAGGGGTGATTCAAAGCAGCTGCTTTTGCAAAATGTGCCAAGTGAGTCAGCATAAATCAATGAAGCCAACAACTTTCTCTGGCTCTTTCAACACACAACGCTCAAGCAAGGGAGCTACTGAAGAGAATTGTGTGTAATTAATCTGGCGTGTGGTCAGTGGTTTGGGTACCAGTGCACTTGAAACAAGTGGACATCCCTGTCATCCCTGTCACGTAAGTATTTATCCGTCTCCACTGAAGGGGAATTGATACAAGAAATTAAATGCGGAACTAGTATGTCATCTTCCTGCTAGCTGTGCTTACCAAGGTGTTTAGACTATTTGCCATAGTTGAAATATGCTGCTTTTTTATTGATGTCATGTTCTTTCAGAGGTTTGTAAACTACTTTTATTATAATGGGCACTCATAACTATTCACTTATGATCAAATGAAGTACCCGATTATGATTGTTAGTTATTACGTCTCGTGCTCCGAATTCAAGGGCCTGGGACGCTGTAAAGAGGCACTGTGTATTCAGTAGGATTAACGCTGAGGCATTTGATTATATTGTTTTAGATTGCACGTAGTTTCTAGTCCCTAGTTTGAATTTGTATTGCTTTCAAAGGTTCTAGATATGAATAGTAGAAACAGATAGCACAGACTATTTATCAATTGATGCGAATACACTACGATGGAAAAACTGTTTGAATATTTTGACTGCTTTTTATGATGTGTAAAATTAAGAAGTATGTATTTTATTTATACCTTTATACCGATGTGTACTTTTATATGTGTTCGACATTGGCTTTCTTTCTGTCAGTGGGCATGCACGCTGTACAAGCAGGAACCCTCACTCTAGTCAGGATGAGTAAAGTACACACCTAAGTTTACCTATGCTCACCCTCTGGTAGCTAGGCACAGAACAGTCAGGCTAAACTACAGAGGTAATGTGTAAAGCATTTGTGCAAACGTACAGTAACATATTGAAAATACCACAAAAGGGCTCCACACCAGTTCAGAAATATAGCCACTATTTATCTAATTGAAATAAGACCAAAACTATAGAAATCCAGCATACACAAGTGTAGATGTGATTTTATTAATAATAAAGCAAAATACAGTTCCTCAAGTCAATAGAGCGACACAAGGCTATTGCAACATCGTGACCAACAAAATCCACAGTTCCGTCTGACATCAATGGACTCGAGGGTTGGCAATTGTGTCGGGATGGACCCTCAAACAGCACCTTGGAAATTGAAGAGGCCTCGAAGTCCTTGCTGAGATGTGTGGTGGTGAGGCATCGCTGGGGTCACTGGCATTCGGTGAGTCTGTGAGGTTACACGTGTTGCAGGTTGAACCCCGTGCAGTCGAATTCAGGAGCAGTGATGTTGGCAGTGCCGGAGCTGCGTTGTCGTCGTGGGCGGTGCGGCATGCATGTCATGATGCGGTTGACATTAGCGTACTCGATGTCGCTGTCGTCAGTAGACCAGGGGCTGTGGTATCATCTAAGGCGAAGGTGAGACCAAGGATGCATTGTTGTCGAATTCAGTGTCCACGGCCACAGTGCAGGCAGCGGCGTCAAAGACAATGAAAAGCATTGTCATCGATGAGAACAGGGCTGCGGTGTCATTGGGGTCAGTGCTGCTCTCATCCAGCACGGAGTGACCAGAACGGCGTTGCAGGACGGCTTTTCTCAAGGTTACAGCCCATCAAATACCTCCAAGCACTCAGAACTGGAAATTAGCACCACTCTGCAGGTCAAGACTCCCAACAAGGGAGTCCAGGTGCTGCAGTTTAAGGTGAAGTCTTAGTGTCTATGAGACTTCTTAACTAGAGGCAAGCACGCACAAGCCCTTGGAAAAACTTGGAAAGCAAGATTCAGAAAGCAAAGTCCAATTCTTTCACTGCCCAAGACAGAAGCAGCAACTGCAGGCCAGCACAGCAAAGCAACGAGCAAAATGGCATTGCCCCTCCTACAGCTTCCCCAGCTCTTCAGACTCTCCTCTTAGTTTAGAAGTGTTGTAAAAATGTTGGGTCACAGCTCCAGTACTGATACCAGTTTCTGCCTTTGAAGTAGGCAAACCTCAAAGAAAAGTCTTTGTAGTACACAAGACCCTGCCTTTTCCTGACCTGCTCCAGACACACTCCGGGCGGTGGAGACAACTGTGTGCAAGGACAGGCACTACACTATTCAGGTGTCAGTGACAACTCCTGCCATCCCTCTTCCTTAGGAGAACCCATTGTCCTGGTGATGGGCCATCAGGATATGCAGGGCTCCCTTTGTGTGACTGCAAACAGCCCAACAATCAGCCTAAACCAGACGTTGATTTCCCAGGCAGGTAGAGACACAAAATGGTAAAGCAAGAAAATACCCACTTTCTAAAAGTGCCATTTTCAAAATCATTTTTTAAAAAACAACTTCACTAAAAAATGTATTTTAAAATTCTGAGGTCAAGGAGCCTAAACTCCATAACTCTATCTCTTCCCAATTGAAATTTACACTTGTAAGATAATAGAAGGCAGCTCCAATCATAACCCATGGGAGAGATTGCCTTGCAATAGTGAAAAACGAAATTAGTAGTATTTCACTATCAGAACATGTAAAACACACCAGTACATGTCCTTTCAAATACACTGCACCATGCCCATGGGGCTACCTTGCGCCTACCTTCGGGTTGCCTTGCATGTAGTAAAAGGGAAGGTTTGGGCCTGGCACTTGCCAGGTCGGCATAGCAGTGTAAAACTGCACAGACAGGTTCTGCAATAGCAGGCCTGGTCCATGTTTAAAGGGCTACTGAATGTGGGGCACAATTAGTGCTTCAGCCCCACTAGTAGCATTTAGTTTACAGGCCCTGGGTGCACACAGAATGGCAACTCAAGAACAAGAACTTGCATGCTTAGTCGGTCACCTTTCTGCATGCACATGTGTGTCATTGGGCTTGTAGTGAAGCACCTCTTAATGTCAAGAACTTTTGGTCTACACAGTACACAGAGTTGTTGTAGGATACCGAGAACCAGACAGTGGCATACAACAGGATAGAATAAGCACAAAGAGGATGGGAAAACAAGAACAGAACAAAGAAGGCAAGAAACCCTAATGGGCACAGGCAGGGAAAGGAACCAATAACTGAACAAACACAGTGGGTTTCCACTAACAGTGCACAAAGGCAAGATACAGAAGGTCTCACAGCAATAGATTTAAATTAATCACACTAAGGTTCAATGTTGCGCTCTGCTTACTCTTAGTCACAAGAGCTTTTGTTTTGTTCTCTAGTCCTAGCTAATTGCAGCTAGAGCCTGTGGTTCAATGGCACCCCACAAAAACGTTTCAGATATCTCATGATTAATGGAAGATATTTTTCCCCATCATCTGGCAGGATAGCCATGAGAATCCCTCACTGGTCTAGTGGTATAACCTTCAAATCAAACAGAACGGCAACTGAAGGACAAGAACTTTGGAAACAGAAAAGCTGAGCCTCGTGATATCAAGTTACTGATGACTGTTGCATCCACCAGAAGACTTGCAATACTGTACATCCTGCCTAGAGAGCAGCCTCCTTTTAGGCTGTTGGATCCAAGATGGCTGTCCGCTGGTGCTCTTTAGGAAAGGTAGCTGGAAAAATTGAGCAAACCTCCATAAACCCCTATCGAATGAGTCGTATGGGAATGTAATGGACATATTTTAAGATCACAATGTTTTGTTTGGCAATTCTGAACATTCTAATCCATATGCTTCTGTCTTTTAGTTTAGTTTAAACTATCAACTTGATAAGTAACCCAGCTTGACGAGTCGCACCGTAAGAGGAAATTTAAAAAAAAACACACTGCACTTTAGAGCTCTTGATAACATGCATGTTAGTTTAGCATAAAATGTTTAGAACAATTAAGAAGTTTTATGCACAAAGTATTTTCACCTATCCCGCATCAAACTTTAAATAGACCTATATATTTGATTTTGAGAAAAATTAAAGTTTATATCTCTACATATGCTGCGGTGCCTCTGCTCTCATACAAGAATACATTGATATATTAATAGTTCAAACTATGTATGCTGCGATGCCTTGGCTCTCACACAAGAATACATTTAAATCAATCACAGTCAAAAAAAACTTACAGCTCATCTCATTGCAGCCTCTTTTTTTGGTTCCTGTCTGTATGATACAAGAATTGAACACAGGAATGCCCTTTTATTATCACAGGCCAGCAGTAATAGATTCTGACATTGGCCAATTATTAAGCACTGGTAGTTCGATGTAGGCTGGAATGTATTCATTCTTGAATGCAAGAAGAAATGTGTAGTTTTTATAGATAAAAAATTGTTGTATTCCTTTTTATATTTATTTTACATAATTTAAAGTTTAAAAATGTCATCTTGCTCACTAGTTTCTGCAACTATCATCTACTCCACCGATTTGTAGCATAATATTCAGTCACTTGTGGTCTGTGATTCACCTAAGGAATAATCTGGCAATCTTGAACGAACCAGTTGTGTTGAGATGAGTTCCTGCACTGTCAAACGGACTTGACGATATAATCTATTTTTTTTCATTGCCGTTTTAACCTAATTACATAATATAGTTTCACTCATAATCTATCAATAGTGCAGGTGTGCATTTGGGATATGATATTGTAAAATGATGTATGCCGTTTTTGAATTTTTAAAAGGTTGATCTTAATTATGCATGAGATGTGATGCTGATGTCTTTTATGGCTTAGTAAGCCGAATAAGTATAAAAAATAGGACATTGACAAAAAATGTCGAGAAAGCCGAAACGCGTCTGTCAGTTACTGGTTATCCAATAAAATATCGTGAAAAATCCCTCCTGAGTGCACTACGTTTTCTTGAAGGAGGTTTTTTGAATATGTATATATTCTAAGGGTGAATTGTTTGGCACTATGAACCTATAAATCCAACAAGCAGGAAGAATATTGAATTCAGCAAAGACAAGGATGATGTGAGCACCTAGTGAGCAAATCTCTAGAGCACATACATACTGTAAAGGCCAACGCCACCACCTTCACGAGAGAGGCTACTTGTAAAGTGTATGCTTCAAAGTATTGTATGCGATGAGTTATGTTGACTTTTCACTAAAACGTCTAAACACATAAACCAATGAGGCATAATATGCTGATATTAGTATATGCAGAAGGTAAATTGTTATCTTGTTGTAGCCTTGATGTCAACGTTCCTTTCGAAATGGCGATATTTATGTCATCAGTATAAAGTCTGGTTTAAAATTGTATTTGGATAGTTTGGTGCTGTTGCCAATAAGAAATAGTACAAAATAAATGGTGCAATTCTCCTGCGATATTTGCTTGTTTATAACAATTAAGGACTGGAGAAACAATATTCAGATCATTTTCTTCCCCACTTTCTAGTATCTACATTATTAATGTCCCTCAGTTTCTACAGTTGTTTCGAGCAGCTTGCTTTTCCTGATTAAATCCATTTATGGTGGACCAACAGCGTCAACATCTGATGGTGCATATTGATTATGCTATAATTTGAAGATGTATTCACATTTTCTGACCTTAAAATGCCATTTGGCATATTTTCTTGTATAATGCTTTAAATCAAACATGGCTCTCAAAAACGGACTCTTAAAATTTTTACTATGTCCTAGGATGTTTTTTTTGTGTTCAAAGAATTTTATTAAGTTTTGCGAGCAGAGTTGTACAGTGGTAAAAGGCAAAAATTGTACAGAGAGATGGGAGAGTTACATTGATGGGTAGGTGAAAAGGCTGTGCACAAAGTGAGACATAATTCGATTATGTACTTGATACATATCATTTCTCTGATATTGAGTTATGCATGAATATCATCTTGGATACATATGAGGAGTTTACATTTCCGAAAGAGTGTTACATACATGGCCTTCCTACATGTAAAACAATCTGATGGTAATAGATAAAAGAATAAGTCTTCACATGAGTAAGCAATAAGTTAATTCTTTATAAGACCCGATGTATGTATCAGATGAGCACAGGTGTGAATAGAAGAAGGTGTTTGTCTCACGTCAATGGGGGGAAGATGGTTATGTGAGTGACCTTGGGGAATGGTAACATGTCGGCGGACGTACATTTTATCAGCCGTGAAAGGAGTTCTCTAGCGGGAGAGTGTCTTTCTCAAAGGGAGATCATGGAGGTTTGTGAGGAAAGGCACCATCATCCAGCGCCCTCCATATTGAACATGGAGGGGTTGTCCTAGGATGTTTTTAATTCCATCAGATAATCTTGATGTAGCTAAGTCAACAAAAGCCATGGTGTCTGCTCTTCTAGCAGAGAACCACTTCCAAATTAGGTTCACTGAAGGTGCCATATTTGTTTAGTCACTCAACAAACATTTTTTGCTTTCAAGAAACAAGCTCTCGAAGCGGCAGCTTGGTGAAAACAGAAAGAACAGTAGTCTTGACAAACAGAGTTTGGTGTGGGGTCATTGTTGGACATCCTTGCCTGGGACCGCCGTGCCTTGCGTGGCAGTCCTGTAAAGGGAAATCTAATGACGGTTGCCTTGCCTGCCTTGATTAGGGTGGGAGGACTGACACTATGACCAGATGCCTCTGTGCTGAAAGGGCCATCACATCTGGGATTTCCGATGGTGGAGCCAGCTGATGCTCTACCTTTCGAAACTTCACGGCTGCCTTTCTATGTGGAGTCCAGCAACCACGAGTCTGGTAGATTAGGGCACTGCCAACTTTCAGCCAAACTCCAAATAACCCTTGAAGTCTTACTTTACATCCCATTCTCTATATACCTCAAGCCACTGGGATTCATAAGGTTCTATTTCACTGCTTCATTCAGAGGCCAATTTGTAGGAATAAAAAACCCAAGTTGCTATTGCAACATTATCATCTCCGTAGTCAGCTGCAGTGGAACGGGCTGTCACCAACATTGTGCTCTATGTGATTTTGTGACTTAATTCTCGAGGAACTTGTCATCTGTATCCAAATAAAACAATTATTACCATATGCCCGATTAGGAGTAGATGAGATGTAGCCCTGAAGCCTCCAATGACAAAGGAGCAGTGGATCCGTCCATGTATGCTTGGAATCAGCCTTCTGTTGTGCTCTAGACTCTGTGCTATATCGTACAAGCTCTTGCATAGGATTTATTATACACCCGCTAGCTAGAAATTTAATATACACCCGCTAGCCAGTAATTTATAATACACCCGTCAGACAGAACAGGTTTGGTCCTGATGTCCAAGAGCTTTGCAGAACTACAGCAAATTTAGCACATTTTGCTTGCCAATGTCCCGCTGTCCAATTGCGCTAGGCAAGGTCCCTACTGCTTCATATTCTAGTAGTCCATAGTCATCCTACGTTATGGCCCTGTCTCTGTAAAATAGCATATGCGTGGCGGATGATGGGGTGCATTAGATAGAGCAGCCTGGCACAAGAGATTCAGATGAATGACATTAGACGCATGATGTTTTTGAACAGATATGAGTGTAAGCGTTTTAAGTGCTAGTGCTTCAATGGAACACACTTCAATATTTTAGAATGGCGGGCTGTGTGTATCACAACTTGAACATATTTTTATGTATGTGTATTGGATTCTTATTTTCAGCTGAATTTCATGTGATAGTTTATGTAATTTAGATGTGCCTTGTGAATTTGTGCATAATGTTGAACATCTTGTATCTAACATAAAATAGTTATGACTGACTTGAAAATAAAAATGGAAAAATTACAAGATAGAACAACTATTTATCAGCATGACCTAGGACTAAGAGGGGACAGATGCGCAATAATGAGACCTTTATGTAATCTTAACTGCACCAAATTGTGTTTGTCATGTCTATTAAGCATGCCCATTTGTCGTATTATGAAATACACCTTAAGGTCAAGAAACGGAAGTCTACACCGTACAGAGTTGTTGTAGAATACACATGAGCAGGCAATGACCTACAACAGGAAAGAATAGGCACAAAGAAGGGGGGGAAACAGGAACAGAACAAATAAGTCAAGAAAACCCTAATTGGCACCGGAACCAATAACTAAACAAACCCAGTGGGTTTCCACTAAGCGTGTGCACAGGCAAGATTCAGAAGGTGGCACAGCAATATGGAAAGCATTATCTGTGAGCAGATTATTCCCCCATAGGAAGGGAGCAGCAGCAGTGGTTCTAAATCTAGATCCTAGAGGACAAAGATTAGACACAGATTGGACTTCCATACAAGAAACAAGCCCATATGAGTCCATGTGAAACACAGTGGGGAGAGACACAAGAAAATAGTAGCATCACACGGTCAGTTCTTAAGACAGCCTGTAACACAAGACAAGGGGGGCAGGGGCTGCCCCTTCAAATTCAGGAGACAAGGCGACCCCTGCAAAACGAAATACAGAGATACATTGTTGAGGACAAAATAGTCCACTGACAAAATACTAAGGGGGCTATTCACAAAGGTAAAGTTACACATGAGTAAATGTACACATGTATGATTACTCTTACTCTTACTCTTTTTATTACCTTTACTATCTTTGGCTATGCACCATTTACGAGCGTAAAGTTACTCAAAGTGTTAAATTACATGTCCCCACCCCTTGAATTTTGGGGCTGGAGCATAATTTATGAGTGTAAAATTACAACTTGTAACTTTTCAGATGTAGGTGGGGTTGGGGGGTTGCGTCAAAGGAGCAGAAATTTCTTTATGGTAAATTATAGGGACATTTCAAAACGTTTAATAAACTTACAAATAAATTAGTAACCATATTTTAATGATAAATGTACATGTGAATTAATTTTAAATGTAGAACAAAAGTCAAAAATGCTACAACATAATTTCCTTAATTTGTAGTAAAATTGTTTAAAGTTACCTTAATTTTGGAATTTGAAAAGTATTCTTAAGATATGTTATAATACACTAATATTTAAATTGTATTTATAGACAATTTTTCAATATTGTTTTTTTTTCTTTTTTTTTTTAATTATGTTTTCATTTTAAGTCGCTACCTCTATTAGGGGGATATTAGCAAGAGAAGGCGATAATTATCGCTAACCGCAGTTAACGTGCCTTTTCTTATCGCCGTCTATCGCGGGAAACTATCGCTGTGTTAGCGGCGTATTACCAACACGCCGCTAAGAGGCGATGTGAAATCCTGCGATAGACTGCGATAATGAACATTAGTGCGTGAAATCCTGCGATGATTTCACAGCGCTAATGTCAGGCTTGGTAATAGGGGAGTGTGGACTTAACCTTGCAATCCACCTCCCATAGGTATTAATGGTAAGTCAGGTTTCAATCAGGCGATAGAATATTGCGATGATGGGGGCCTAGCGCAACTTTTGTCATCGCGGGACACCTTTGCTAATAGAGCAAAGTTGTTTTAGCAACCTTATCCGTGTGCTTTTTGTAAGGAACGCCTACCTTGCATGTCATTAGCGATAATTATCGCTGGCATGGAAGGTGATAGGAAAACCAGCAGAGAACGCCGGAAAGCTGGCGCATTTTAGCGCTGGCTTGCTAATGGGGTGATTTAAATATCGCCGCTTTATCGGCAAAAAGGGCCGCTAAAGCAGCGATAAAGCCTGTGTTAATATGCCCTCAGGTTTCTATAGGAGAGTGTTGCAGTACCAGCGGTTGGCCATGTGTTGTGTTGGACTTACTCCAGCTTTAAACTGGAGTGCATTTACAATTGTTTGGGTCTTTTCTGGCTGAAGTAACTATAGAAGAGCAGTTTGTGAATAGTAAAAAAAGCTTACTTTATTGTGAATAGATGAATGTCCCCTCTGTAATCCTCCATTTACTTTGACTTACTCTTCCCTAAATGGCTCCCATTTATGAGTAAATATTCTCTATTTTCCAGCTGCTGCCCCCACCCCTCTCACATTTACTACTAAAACATATATTTATGCGTGGAGATTCCGAAGACGGGGCAGACATCCCCACATCTACAATATCGGAGATGCAGAGTCGTACATTGTAGCAAGTACATTAGTGAGTAGCATTTTGTGGTATATTAGTAGTACTGCTGTAGTACTACTAAACATATTCCAAAATGCAGTTTGTGAATGAGACAATATGATCCTAAGAGAAGCAACGGAGAGAAAATAGCTCTACCTAAACAAGGAAAGACAAGACATAAGAAACTGGAACACAAGCATGAGAATAGCAAGACAAAGGCAAAACTAGAGACCAAATGGATAGGAGTAAGCACAAAGAACCTAAGAACTGTAACAAACATTCCAAAGCAAGGCATGAATGAAAACATGAAGAATGAACGAAGCAGGACAAGTACAGGGATACTAGGACCCAGTGTAACTATGATCTTCCATATCATTTTGGGAACTGTTTCTAATTTTGGACTAGCACTTGATAACGGATGCATTCTGGATGTTGTAGGTTTCTTTTGCTTCCACTGAATTTATTAAACTAACACACATGTAAATCATAGTTTGTAGACAGTGAGGAACCATCATTCGTCTGATCCACATCACCATTTCTCCATTCCACTGTTTCTCCTCAAAGTTCCTGGTCCCGTTCTGTACTCTCGTCTGTCCATACTAGCTTCAACCAACATTCCTTTACTATAGACCACTCACTCAGATCCGACAACCATTGGTGCCATGGAGGGGTTGTGGGGGCTATCCATGTATCACTATGCGTCTCCGGGCCAACTCCGGCCCCAACAGCGCAATTCGATATGCTGTTTTCATCACCATGTTTGGGAATGGCTAAAGCCCAAGCAACGCAATGAGGAACCATCCTGTCTAGCTTGTTGCCCATGACCTCCCTTAGTGTAAACAACACGTTGACCCAGTAAGTCTCCAACTGTGGACAACTCAAGGTCATATGGAGAAAATGGGCCGGGGACATATGACATCTAGGGCATGTATCTGCACAACCAGGAAAAATCCCATACAACCGCTGCGGCGTGAGATACACTTCGTGCAGGTAATAAAATTGTGTGAGTTTGAAGCGTGCATTACTAGTGATGTCCTTCACCTGGGTGCAGGCACATTTATTTCAGCATCTGCAAGGGATCTTCCAGATTCACTGACCATCTAGTGTGGGCAGTCCCCATATTTATACATTTATCAACCTTCGGTGCAACTTATAACCGGGAAATTAGACCCCTATTTCCTTCCGGAGCCAGTATGATACCAAGTATGTGAGATTCTTCTGGTTCATCAGGAAAGTTGGACCATATCCTCCAGGTCGTACAGGAGAAACTGTCCTGGTGCTACATGGAACAGGGTGGTCACTTCCACCATTGTACTGAAGACACAATTCAAATATAAGTCATCCGCTTAGTCGTATCCATCAAGGACTGTACTTGTTGGCAAGGCTTCAACCACCAAAGAGGGAAAAGCAGAGTGCCCTACGCAAGACTCGCATCACCACCTGCTCCCAGGCCATTGCCACCTGTCTCTCAATTGGGGGTGGGGGTCAGTCTGCCTTCACTCCGGTGCCCCACATTAATAGCTTGGGGAGCTACCTGACATCCATTAATTTAGCCCACAGAACTTTTTCCCTATTGGTGCCATCAGCACACCACAGTTCTGCATACTGCAAGAGTCCAGACAGATAATAGAGCTGCCAGGAGCCCCAGTCTGCGGTTTTCAGGGTACAGTTTCAAGACATCAAATTTCACATGGCTCCTCTTGCCCGCCCACACCAAGGACACCAGCAGACTATTGAGTTCCATGAACATAGCCCTCTGCAAGTCGAAGAAAGAATTCTGCATCATGTACAGACAACGGGTAAAGGCACCAGCATGCTCAGGGCCCCCCTGCCCATCACCAAGACCGGGAGTGTATTCCAGAACTAAGCGGAGGTTCGTAGACCATTGATCACCCCGACCATATTCAGGTGATATTGGGGTTCCGCTGCGTGGGCAATCTGCATGTCCAAGTACCGAAACTTCTCCGTCTCTCAAAGTAGACCTACCTCGGGAAGCTCCATCTTCGAATGCACCACCAGGCACACCAATACGAAGGCACCGTCTTAAGTCTATTGACGCGTAAGCCGGATGCCCCACCAAAGTCCTCCAACACCACCAGCAATACCGGGATTCAATTCCCTGGCCTGCACAGGTATAGGAGAGTGTTGTGAGCATACATCTACGCGGTATGCACCAAATTCCCAAAGCGCATATACCACTCCGTCAGGTCTTGCTGCACGCATGCCGCCATGAGCTCCATTTACAAAGCAAAGAAGAGCAGGGACAGGGGGCATCCCGCCATGTACCCCTCCCCACACAAAAGTCCATGGACACCACCTTCCCTGTCCGCACCCCCTTAGTGGGTACAGCATATAAAAGACGCACCCAGGACAAGAATTGCAGCCCCACTCCCATACACCTCAACATCTCCCACAGGAACTACCAACCCAGGGTGTCGAAGGCCTTCTCGATGACCAGTGCCACTAGTGCTGCTTCCAAGTCCAACCCCCAAGTGGAGTGCATCACATGGAACAGTTGTCTGAAATTCATATGGGTACCCCTCCCTGGCATGAACCCACCTTGATTATCCTCGACTAGGCTTGACATAATCTGCCGCAGCCTCATGGCCAGTACCTTGGAAAGGATCTTAGTATCCACGTTCAGCATGGAGAGTAGCCGGTAAGATCCCGGGTCACATGGGTCTTTCTCTAGCTTAGGCAGCATCACAATAAGTGCCTTGTGCATAGACACTGGCAGCAAGCACTGGCGTGTTGCCTCTAGGAGCTTCTCCAGTAGTTTAGGGACCAGTAAAGCAGAGTATGTTTGGTAATATTCCACTGCAGGCCATCCAGACCTGGGATTTTACCATGGGGCATATCTCGTATGACTGCACAGAGCTCTTACTCACGAAGTTCCTCTTTCTAGCTCTCCCTCTGCTCCTCTGATAGCCGGAGCATCACCACTCTGTCTAAGAAAGCCCCCACCACTCGGCCCGTATCAATCAGCGGTGCCTCGTACACCCCTGCCAAATGGTCTCTCAATAGAGTGCTAATGCCTATTTGTCTGAGCAACATTGTTTCATCTGCCTTAGACAAGGATAAAACCAAAGAGGGAGGTAGACTCTTTCCTGTTTAAGTAGCCACACCAGCAGGCGTTTGGATTGGGCCCCTCTCGATGCAGTTGCCGTCGATATTCCCTCCTAGTATAACAGTCTAACCTGTCCCATATAGTCACCACATTGTGCTGAGCTGCAACCAGTGTACAACCTTTTATTCCCAGCCTTCCAGCCCACTGCTGCAGGCTGGTCAGGTCCCCTTCTGCCTACAGCAGGCCCCTTTCCAGCCTCCTCCGAGTGCCACAGACCCAAGAAAGGCTTTCACCCCTCACAACTACTGTCAAGATATCCCACTCTGTGCCTCTCAGCTGGGTAGAATTCCAGTTGGTATCAAAATACCTCTGCAGAACTGTTCGGATCTCCTCTCTATAAATTGGAACTTGCAGTTCCTCAGGGAGTAGACACCACAATGGAATCCAGGGTTGGTGCCTTCCTACCCTGTATTCCTGCAATAAAGGTGCATGATCCGACAGGAATCGCACCAAGTACCAGGGCCCCTAACACATTGGCAGTGATGTCTCACAACACCAGAACTCTATCTAGACGGCTGCCCACATCGTAGGCAGGGGTGAAACTGGAGAACTCCTCCACACCTGGGTTGAGTTCCCTCAAGACATATTGCAGTTCAACAGAGCCATCTATTCCATAAGCCCTACTGTCATAAGTGGTGAGGTCCCCATGCGGGTGGGGCTTCTATTCAACTGTCCATTACATTAGAATCCCCTTCCCAAATAGTGGATATCTCCATATATGGGATTAGCTCCTCCTCCAGCATGCTGAGAAAGTCTTCATCATCCACATTTGGGATGTACACATTCAAAAAACCCACCTCCACTCCATCCAGAAACCCATGGACCAGGACATATCCACCCTCAGCGTCAGTAAAGAAGCTATGTGGGTGGGATGAAACCTGTGGGGCCATCGGTATCGAACTCCCAGCATAACTGGAATAAGTTGAGTTGCCTCTCCATTATTTCAGCAATTTCTGTGCCTCCCCATCCATTAAGTGTGTTTCTTGGAGCACTCCCATCCTTTTCAAATAGGCATTTACTATGTAGCACTTAACAAATGTATTCAGGCCGCACATTCCAGGTGATCATGTGCATGTGTCATGCAATCTCTCTATGCGGTCTGCTCACCACATAGAGGGGCATTGTACATCGACATGCAGCATAAACGAAACATGAACAACTTCCTTGTGCTCCCCCCACCCGGGTAAACACTTGCAAACTCAAACCATGTCTTCCCACCAATATTTGACCCCCCCACCGAACTCGCTGACTCAGGTGTATATAACCGTCATAATATGAAGTGAAAGAACCTCACAGCTGAACATTTAAACACTTTCACACAGCGAGCCAAGTCTCCAGGCCAGTCCAAACTGCATACCCCAAGGGTCACTCTGACCCCGGACAAATATCCTCACTACACTTCCCTACTCACACCTTCAACAAACAAACACTCCTGCTCCTGTCTAAATACCCACCTCTCCCAACTCATCACACTGCAGACACTCAACACACCAATGAAGAAAAAGGAACACCAAATAAACAAACAGAAATAAAAAAGCAACAAGGGTAGAGAAAGAAAGAGAGGGGGAGTGACACACAGGTCCACTGCCGCCCTTCATAGTGTGCCACTACACTGTCTGCTGTGCAATCCGAAGGCACATAAAACAGCATAACGAGTTCCCTTGGACATACAACTGCAGACTGTTTAGTGGCAACTCCACTCAGTCCCAGGTGCTACTGGCTGGACAGGTCTGGCGTCTCCTCAACCATCTCCGAGACACTGTCAGTGGATCTACCTTCACGAGTGCTCTCACTTCCTCCTTATCCAAACATCGTTGTTCAATATCCAGCATGCCATCCTGTCTGACCACCACCAGGGTGTTTGAGCACGTCTCTCTCCTTTGGTTGCTGCGTCTTCTCCCCCCCGCTCCTCTCTGACAAGGGCCAAGTGACCAGCTGGAGGCCTCCCCAGTGCCAGGCACTGGGATTTTGCCATCTCTTCAAGTGTCCAGCCAGTCCCACACTTCCTTTGGCGTCACAAAGAAATAAGACTGTCCCTCATGGAGGGCTTTCAATTTTGGGGGAATAACAGCATGTACTTCAACCCCATGGCTCTCAGTTTTTGTTTCACTCCCCCAAAAGTTTTCTGCATCTGTTGCACATGCTGGGTATAATCCGATAAAATGTGAGTGATGAAGTCCTCAAAGGAGGGATTCCCTTGCCGGCGCACTGTCTGTAATATAACATTCCTGTCCCTGTAATTAAGGGTAGTTGTGATTATTGTTCAAAGTGGACCCACCCCAGAGACAGCCGTGGCTCCACGGCTCTGTGAGCGCGTTCAACAAAAGAGACTGGTTATAAGTCGGCATCTGAGGGCATCTTCTGAAGCCATTTTTCTAGAAAGTGGTCAGGGGCTGTTCCCTCCACTCCCTCGGGAAACCCAGCAAATCTCAATTTACAGCGTCAGGAGCGCCCATCTGCGTCCTCTGATTGCATCTCGAGCCACTGCATTTGGATCGTCAGGGTAGCAACTGTGGACTTGAAGGCTTTTACTTCCTCCGGAAGTTTGCTACATGTTGTTTTGTCTCCAGTGATCTCTCAGCCACCTTGAGCAGGTCGATGTGCAACACATTCAGGTCCATAGATACTGAGTCCATCTTGACCTGTACATTGGCACTGGTTGCTTGATCACCACCAGAATCTATGCACCCGTGAGGCCCTGTGGATTATCCAGCCTCCGCCACTCACCACCAGCGGGCTGCCTCCTGTGTATGTGGCCATGTATAGATCAAGTTTTGTTTGTTGGGCCCCTGCAGTGCTCTGTCTTTACCCATCTCCCGACCAATCAGAGCTACCATAAAATGTTCAGTCAATCACAAGGGTTCTCGTGGATATTTTTTAGTCCTCATTTCAAAATGAGATCGGTCTACAGTTCATCATCCTGTTTCCAAGATTTATTAATAGCAGAAATAAAGACTGAAGTCGCACTCATAGGCTTACCATTATAAATCATCATATCTTTCCTTAATCAAAATATCTGCATATTAATCATAACATTCTTCAATCAACCCGGGAGGTTGCACTTTAGACTTGACACTAAAATTCACTTATTAACTTATGTCCCTCATTATCAGGTACAGTGGACCACTTATACCCCTATGAAAGATTCTACAGCAATTCTAATCACTATGGAGTCATCTAAATAGAGAGTTCATTAAGCCTATGAAAATATATTAAAAATATTCCAATTACAAGTATACACAAAACATGTTTCTTCATATTTTAAACTAGCAATAATTCTGGGATTCATCATCGTTTTCAACCTATATATGCCAGTTGTTTTATGCCCTTTTGCCACTTTCCCAAAACAGGAGTCTAGACTCACAAGTACAAAAAATTGAGGGGCATATCATCAAGGAGGCGATATAAAATTATCGCCGCTTTTGCGTCCGTTTTCGGAAGAAATGCAGCGATAATTTTATCGCTTAGTCAGCAAGGTCACGCTATCGCGTGCAGGGCCAGCTTTAGCGCTGGTGGCGCCCTGTGCGACAATGTTTGTTGGCGCCCCCCAATGACCACATCCACCACAGATTCTCTCACTAGCACCCTTTAACAGTGACCAAGTCTCCATGACCACACTCTCTCAGATGCATTGAATTAGTTATAGCGCCACTCATACCAGTGTAGGGAGTTCGAGCACTTTGCATCACACACATTACACAGAGACAATCAATCATACGTATGTAAATCAGTGTATAGGAAATGTTACATAAGCCAAAGGACTAAAAGTGTAGGAGTCACATGTCATCCATACAGGTAGGCAGTATATTTTAAGAGTGCTTGGTGTGGAGAAGCACAAACTCAGAGTCGAAAAAGAAACCGCATAGTTGGGAGTTTTCTTTAATAATAAGAATCGATTTCTAGCCAAATTAACCCTTTTTGCAACATTAATCAATGTTCTAATAATGTATACTTTGCAGTGTGTATGCAATGCAGTTCTAGGATGAAAGTTAATAGCTCACTATTCTATATTAGGACTTTAAGTCATAAATTGCAAGTAACAAAAGGATGTCTCTTTTGAAAGCAGTAACCTGCTGCTCTGTTTACATCATACGCACTCTGTAATCTACTTGGTACACGTTCTTTGCAGCAGGCATATTAACCCTCTGCACTAACTTCACCGCAGTCAAAACCTCAACTATACAAAATGCTGATCTCTCTCCAGGAAGATAATTAATCACACGAGTTATCCTGACATTTATGTGAGGCCTGATAATTGCCGGCGGAAAGAAACGCTGCAGCAGGTGCTTCAAAAGCATAATGAATTTTCAAACACGGCGCCCCCGGGAAGCCAGCACCCTGTGCGGTGGCACCGGTCGCACCGCCCTAAAGCCGGCCCTGATCGCGTGAATCCTTGCTTTATCGCCTGTTTACTGAACGCCCAGCTTTGCATCTCTAATGAGATGCAAAGTGGACGTTCCTGCCCTGACATAACTGGAGAAATGTCGCTAAGCGACATTTCTCCAATTATCAATGGGCACGCTAACCTGCAGAGCGACAAGCAAAGAAGCGATAACCTCTGTTATCGCTCCTTTCCTTACGCCTGCTTCAAAACTGACTTAGCCATGATATCCTATGTAAGGTGGATATCATGGCTAGGTATGCCTTGCCCTATCATCAAGCTATCGCCAAACTTTGTGAGATTATCGCTGGATTTCCAGCGATAATCTCACATTTGGCAGTTAGCGCTTGGAATTTTATCGCTTTTGAGGTAAGCATTGCTAATAGCACGCTATCTCAGCGATTAAATTCCACGTTACACGGCGATAATTATCCCAGCGCTAAGTGCACTTAGCGATAATTATCGCCGGTCCTTGATGATATGCCCCTGAGTTTGTTGAGTTAATATGAGACAAGCTTCAGTGTATTTTTTGTGAGGGCTCGTGAATACCAATTGTCCTGGTAAAAGAAATATGACAAGAATATTGCTTATAAGCTAGTGTGTGATTTGTAATCCTAAAGATCAGGGAGTAATGAAAACAACACCACATACACGTGGTAGAAGCTAAAATGTCAGTAAAAAACTGATTGTGAGAGCGTCAGGGTACCAAGAAGGATTTTGCCTGCGAGCAACAGCTACGGCTGGGTCAGTGAAAGACCAACATGGACAAGTGCACCTAAGCATGCTACTAAGCTACTTGCTCAATGCTAACAGATTGTGGTCGCCTACATGTATATGGCCATGCCCCCTTATTGGTAAATCATGCCCTTCGTTCCTTGCAGTCGTGCGCAAAAGAGCAAGAAATCTTCTTCGCCTGTCAAGGAGCCTCTACCAAGCAGAACCCCAGCCCTACCATCCAGTATCCTTTTCAGGTCATAACATAGAGGGGGTCTCATCTAGCTCTCCATGGAGCTTGCGACTGGCAGACGTTGAAATGTGACTAGTGTACAACACCACTATAACTGGAAACCGATGCATGCCACCTGTCTCAACAGGCATCACAGACAACACAGGCAAGCCCCAGCCTCAGCCACCATCGCCGACTTCTCGTCTATGCTCGCCCCACCAAAAAATCAATCATGTCTTCACCTTTATTCAATGCCCTTAGACGTGTCCATTAAATACCAGGTTGATGCCTCAGAGGTTCATATGCATCATTATTATACATAAATATTGTTTTACTTATTACATTTCCATTTCCTCCTAGATAAAACTGTCGTTCCTTCTATGCGCCCTTAAATGGTTTATTAATAGCAAAGAATGTTTATGTCAATAGCAAGATCAAGGAACGTCGCTGACCTTCTCTTCAGATCAACCTACTTTAAGACGGCATTACTTAATATTCTGTTCTGTTTTTGTATTCTCTTTAGAATGACTCTCATTTGCCTGGCAGCTTTTTTGAACTTGGCTAGAAAGAGTTTTAGTTCTAGAATAGAGTTCTTCACTTAGAAACATGATTTGATAAAATGCATCTGATGCTTTTGTTGATTGGCAGGTCTGTGTGTGTGTGTGTGTGGCTGTGTGGATAAGTGGTTGCGCTTATGCAACAATGACTCAACAGATGGGTGGGTGAATGAATACAAAGATGAGTAACTGAGTTTCCGAGTGTATGAACGGATGAGTGCATTGATGGATAGCTGGATCATTCACTGATTCATCTACCTAGCCATGCGGTAATTTATCCAATCGCGCACCCACAAGTTCACTTAGTCATTTACCTATCCCCTCGTGTATTTACTCAGACATTCATCTACCCACCATGTACTCACTCACCCATGCATCGTCCATGCACTCATCCACCCACTCACCAATTGCCTTTCTGTCACATTCACCCATACACACAGCCACACACAGTCAAACTCGCCTATCATTAAAAAGCACTTTCACTTGAATGGAAAGTTACACCCATTGGCTTTGTCAGTGCTTGTTTATCTTTCCATTTAACGCCTGACCACAGGTTTACCTAGTTTTATCGAGCTGCTTGCATTTCGTGTTTGTGTTATCAGTGGTATTCCCCAGAAAGGATTGTGGTTAAGCTCTCAAACATTGTCTTTGGAACATTAGTTGTCATCGCCTTTAGTAAATATTGCGCCTTTTCCTCGGCCGTGCATGGCTACTGGCCTGAAAAGCCTGAGCTCCCGCTGACGTGGATGGCACACAAGGTCACACAGAATGGGAGTGTGCAGCAGCCTGAAACAAAGTGCTGAGCCTGACCAGAAACAACAGCCCTTGCCTGAGCAGTCACTATCAAAGCAAGGGACCTGTCGTTCCCAAGCAAAGAACACAATTTGTGTCTCTTACATGCAGACAGAGACGCTGACACATAGTCACAGACACACACCCAGACAAGCTTAGGCACAGAGAGACACACACACAAAGGTGAGTGGGGAACATCAAACAGTGAGATAATAATCATGACTAACCCTGAAAGACGAGCCACAGGAAGTGATGTAACAACTGCACATAGTACATCTACACGAAACTTTGCTTAAAAAAGCCGGCGGAGAAATTCACCAACAAAATAAACGAAAGACAAACCATTAATAAATTAGAGTAAATTAAAAAGGGAACTAGGAGGTACAACCTAGATGCAAATGATAAGCAGCAGGATCAAGGTCGGAGGAGATGAGAAGAGAATTTAAAAAGGCGCTGCACCACCCAGGCTGTGCAGGGGGCGTGGCATCCATAGAATGTACACTGTACATCTCTCAACTGACGTCTGCTTTGAAACTGCCCGGCAGGGTTCTGCGACGACCGAAGGATAGAAACGCAAGAGGCAGGGCTACTCATTGGAATGGATACTTACAGAATATATACAGTGCCACTTTCCTAGCTATGATTGATAATTTGCCCCAGACACTCATGGAATCTGCCACTATACACAGGATGCAGAACCGTGCAGGTAACTGGTGCATGGCTGCTCTAGGTATGGAAGGGAGAGTAGAGTTCAGGTGTTTGATGCACACCACTAGACAATGCCAGCAAAAGGGGTAATAACAAGGCAGATGGGCAATTTCCTCTTCATCAATGAAATCTGGGTAGGCATATTGCCAATGTGCAATCCGAGCAAATTGCTCCCATCCCATGAGCTTCAAGGGCAGCTATCTCCATCACTGAAAATCTCCCGCCTTTATCCACTGGCAAAATAAGCCTTGAGATAGAGAGGCCATTGTTATACAGTGAGAAACAAAGCTGTCTTTAGCCAGACTTAATAACTGAACTATAAGCAGTGATGTGCCTGAACAAATCATGTGAAATAATGCATGTGTGGAAAAAGTCTAGGCTGGGCCCAATTCCACTTATATATTTTCTAAGCAGGTGAAGTATAGTGTGGAAATAATTTGAGTAAACAAATACGTTTTACTGAAGCATCGCTATAAATAAAAATAAATATCAAAGACGTCCAACGTCATAAATGTGTCAGGAAATTTTGGAATATGTTTATATGTTTCTTAAAGCGCTCGAATGCCGAGGCGTCTTGGCGCTGAAAATGTAGAGGCAAGGAGAACAGATATCGACCGCTTATATAGTTGCAAAAAGCTTAGTTTTTTAGACTTTTCCTGAACATCTGAAGATTGGGTTGAAGCCTCATAGCCTGAGGCAGCTTGTTCCAAAGCCCAGCCACACAGTATGTGATCGTCCGGCCACCCCAGCCTTCTCTTCTAATCTTTGGCACTCTAACAAGACCTTAAGTAGCCGATCTTAGAATGCGCGACGGGACATAGGATACAAAGAAACTTTCCAGATCCTCTGTGGCACCACCATAGATTGCCTTATGCACATGTGTAAGCGCCTTAAATTCTATGCGCTGTTTTATAGGCAGCCAATGGAGAGATCGTATCCCAGCTGAGGTGGGCTGTCCTCTACGTAGACCCAGCACAAGCCTAGCTGCTGCATTCTGTATTGATTGCAATTTCAGCAATTGAAATTTGTCGACCCCCAAAAACAGGGCATTGGAATAATCCAACTTCGAAAGAAAGAGAGGTACCATCACAGTTTTTTGTAACTCCTGAGATACAAAAGGGAAAATGTTCTCAACGTCTTCAGGAGAAAGAAGCACGAAGACATGAGACTGTTAACTTGTGCACCGAAATTGAGCTTGCTATCGAAGAGAACGCCCAGATTTCTAACCTTCTCTACTGGGGATGGACATTCTCCCGCCTCTGCCGGCCACCACGATTGGTTCCACAGGGGTGGACCTGACCCAAACTCCATCACCTCTGTTTTGTCTGTATTTATTTTTAAGTAGTTCTGACCCATCCAGGACATGATCTCTGTGAGACAAGAGTGAAATCTACATGCAGTGGTTTCGAGCTGATTGGTGGTAGATATAATAAGTTGGGAGTCGTCAGCAAACGAAACCAAAGCGAAACCATGTTTCCTGACAAGGTCGGCCAGAGGTGTAACATATAGATTAAATGGGGGCACTAGCGAGCCCGGAGCAAGATGGCTGCGCCGTAGTGTAGCTCTGCTGGTCGAGCTATCAATCCATCAAGAATCCGCAACTATTGGTGCCATCCGTGGCTAATAATGACGGCTGCCTGTTTATAAATTGTTGTGGAATGCTCTGCTGCAGAAATTAGTGTGCTCCGCTGTCTCTGCCCCAGGGAAGACGACCTTGTGCTGGCAGTCCGCGCTGCAGGTAAAATGGCAGCCTCTGAAAGGGCCTGCTAGCAACTCTATCGGTGGAAGGCTTCTGCTCCGACTGGCTGGTGGTGCGCGGTACGCTGCGGTGCTGCCTCCTGACGCTTACCTGTGGGATAGCGACTGCTTTTGCTACCCCTGGGCCGTGCGGGGCCTACTGTGCTGCGTCCCGTGGCTAATGGCGACCCCGGTGTTGTGACCTACCTCCTCGAGCCGGGTGCCGCTGTTGCCTGCCTGCAGCCTGTACCAGGGGCTGCCGCGAGACCCCTCTGCTTGGCGGCACAGTGGGGCCCCCGTCTGCAACCCTGGGAGCTGTCGCGGAGTCGGCGGCCTGCGGAGCGGTGAGTTTCTTGCCGGACCGACGGCGTTCCTGTGTAGCGGAGCGCCGGCTGCTGTATCTTGCCTTGGGTCAGACTGCTCTGGGAGGGCTGCGCTGACGTCCGTGGCCTGCTCTCTGCACCGGGACTCTCTGCGCTCGCTGACGGGGCCATGGTCGGCCCGGGGCGGGCCGCGGTGCATCTTGGTCCCGGCTGCGGCCGATATTGGCAGGATAGCCCGGCTCCTGACTCCGGTGATTGCGCACCTGCTGGGACGTCTGGGGCGCGCCTAACTTGTAATGCGCTGAGAGGCGGTGGGACCTGGGGAACCTCCCGGACTTGTCGAGGCCTGCCTGAAGACAGGAAAAAGTGTATAATGTGCTGGGCCTGCACGGGATAAGCACATTGAGCAGCGCATCACCTGCTTTGCCTCTGTAGGGTTGTGTGATCTACTGTATAATGCCTGGACTGTGTCTGCGCTCTGGTCTGGCTGGGTGATCTCTGTGCTGTGTGGGATACCGCCTCATAATCAGTGTTATGCGTCTCATGGAGATGTAGGCTGAGTCGTCAGTTCGCCCCACATTCACTACATCCTTGGGGTGGCTTTGCTCATTCAGGCACTGGTATTCTGCTGAACATCCTATCTAGTGCGCAGATTGGTTTGAGGCGCCGATTGCTATCTTCTATAAAACCACACACCTCTGCTGACCCTACTCCAGTACAACTATGGGGCGCACGGATAAACAGCAAAGTAAGCTTCAGTTTGAGGCTAAAACGAGTACTAAAGCCTCTACGCCTGCTGCCCTTGGATCGGAATCAGACCTGGAGCAGGGCCTGACAGCACGGCTGGAGCGCATGATGCTCAGTATGCAACAAAGCCTCCAAACCATATATGCTAAAATTGATGGATTAAATCTCCGCATGGACAGTATGGCCTCGAAGCTAGACAAACACGATGAGCAAATAGCAGAGGTGGAGGCCCGCATCTCGGCAACGGAGGATCAGATGGAGGTGGTGGGCACCTCATGTGCCACTATGGAGAAGGTACTTGAAGTCATTAAGGCCAAAAGCAAAGACATAGAAGCTCGTTCCCGAAGAAATAACCTGCGCATTATTGGGGTGGCCGAAACTACCAACACTGGGCCCATGGAGACAGATATTGAAACAATGCTCACGACACTGCTGGGAGCTGAGCACTTTTCCAAAGTGTTTATCGTCGAGCGCGCTCACCGGTCCCTGTGCCCTCGGCCCGTCCCGGGAGCCCCGCCGCAACCAATTATTGCTAGACTCCTTAACTATAGGGATAGAGATGTGGCTCTCCATCTGGCCACGGAGAAGGGGAGGCTCGACTATCAAAGGGATGAAAATAGAATTGTTCCCTGACTTCACTGTCGCAGTACAACAGGCTCGTCGAGAGTTTCAGGCTGTGAAGAAGAAACTGCAGTCTCTTCAAATTCCCTATGCTATGCTCTACCCGGTTCGCCTGCGAATACAACATGACGGGAAGGCACGTATTTTTACGACCCCAAAGGAGGCATTACAATACACTCGACGGCTGGAGCGGCAAGAGACAGTACGCGGGAAGAGTGGACATTCTGACTCTGAAGACTGAGCACGTGAGACTAGTTTAACTCTGTTTATTGTCGCTATTTTGCATAGTACTCTCATGGCACTTTTCTGTGTAGTTTGTCCTCTTACGGATTGATATAGGGCTACTGAGTATGCTGGCGTGAGTGACACTTCTAACTCATGTGTACCATGATTTGTAAATGCCGTTAAAGGATGCCAGCATGGGTGCATGTTTCGAATTGTATTATATGCCTAATGATAGTACCAGGTAGCTCAGGATACATTTTGCATTTTGCGCTGTCCATGAGTTGGTTTGCCAATTTTCTTCTAGCTCGACCCATCTCGCCTATGCGGGGGGCCAGGAGCCTCTAGTGACCACTGAAATGGGAATTCCCCGCAAAGTTTTGGGTTTTTGTTGGTGCCAAGTTGGCGCCCCTATTGGGGTATTGTATCTATTTGCTCCTAATCTACTATGTACTGTGAAAATGCAAATGTTCTGTTTTCGTTTTGTTCATACAAGGGAATATGCGCAGCAATGTTTGTTGGCCGCTGTGGGGGGATGGGGTGGTTGGGGATCTATGATTCAATGCATTGGTATTGTGCAGATTCTACTTTTGAGTGCTGAGCTGTGTCGTGAACGTGGATGTTGTACTGTTGTAATGTTATGTCCCAGATTAAGTCGCCATGGTAGTTAGAAACCGACCAAATCTCACTTGGATGAGCTGGAATGTCAGGGGGCTTAATAATGCCAAGAAGGTGCGGCAGGTGCTAGCCTATCTGGACAGGCACAATGTGCAGGTCGCACTGCTGCAGGAGACGCATCTTACGCAGCAGTCCGCCTTGAGAGTTGCCACAAGGTGGGCAGGGATGAGGCTGGCTGCGTCCTACTCCTCGTACGCTCGGGGGGTTATGATATTGGTTTAAAAAAATGTTCCCTATATGCCTGTCCAAGTAGATGCAGACACTGAGGGCAGGTACATAATAGTTCAGGGTACGCTCTACAATACACCTTTAACTATTGTTAATATATATGGCCCAAACACAGACGATCCCGTCTTTTTTGATTCTTTGTGGGGTAAACTCTACAATATCTCATCTGAGACCATTATTTGTGGCGGTGACTTTAATGTGGTACTTGACCCCACGCTGGACAGAAGAACAACAGTAGCTTGAATACGATTGTTGGGGCTTGCTGATATCTGGAGGCAGCGGCACCCCCGAGCCATGGAGGGAACGTGTCATTCGTATGCACGGCAATCTTGGTCCCGTATTGATCATTGGCTGGGAACGCCGGATGTTTGTAGTTGGGTTACACAGATAAGGCATTTACCTAGAACTTTGTCCGATCATTCCCCAGTGGCTTTGGATATGGCCCTGCCCTCTCATGTCCCACCTCCCTTCCAGTGGCGCTTGCAGTCCTCCTCCCTCCTATAGCGGATTACTTCGTAATAAATGCAGGGTCGGTTCCAACTATGGAGGCGTTGTGGGAAGCCTTTAAGGTGACCATTCGGGGGGCCTCCATGCTGGGGTCTTGAAATCTCTCCGTCGCGCCATGGAGGTGCTGGAGAGGGAGCTGGGGGACCTTGAACATCAATATAGCGTCCGGCCCAGCCCAATCATCTTGGCGCAAATAAAGGATTTTTTTTTAGCATATAATGAAACTGGCAAGCAAGAGGTTAAGCATCTCTCTAGGCGGAATAAGGCGCGCTTTTATGGTGAGGGTGGCCGGCCGGGGAGGACGCTTGCTGCCTGCATCCTAGATCCACACCTTAGGACGCCGGTCGTTCAGGCAATTAGGGTTGATGAAGACGTGCATTATGATCCTGACAGTATTTTGTGGGCGTTCTCTGATTATTACACTGCAATGTATGCCCACCGGCCCACGGCTAGCCCCAATGAGCTAGAATAATATTTGGATGATATCTCGTTGGTGTGGTTATCACGAAGACAACAAGAATTTCTGATGTACCGACTAACACTGGGGGAAATACAAGATACTATTTCAGCTCTGCCTGGCGGGATGGCTGCGGGCACTGACGGGCTGCCAGCTGAATTCTATAAAGAGTATGCCGACCAATTAGCACCGTGTCTGCTCCAGCTCTATGAGGAAGCATATGAGACCCAATGTCTACCGCCGACCCTTTGGGAGGCGCTAGTGGTCGCCCTTTTGAAACCTGACAAGCCACCTGATCAGTGCGACTCGTATCGCCCGTAGTCTCTTATAAACACTGACGTGAAAATTCTGGCGAAGGTTTTGGCTACGAGGCTCCAACTTCTCCTTCCGGTTATGGTACTCCCGGACCAGTCGGGGTTCATTCCCACTCGTTCCACATCCCATAACTTACGCACCATATTCGCGGTAATGCATGTTTTAAAGCCCACACTCCCAGCGATAGCAGTATTACTTGACGCTGCAAAAGCGTTCGACTCAATAGCATGGTCCTATATGATTGCGGTCCTCAATCGTATGGGTGTCCCATTTGTGTTTAAGAACTGGATTAGATTGTTATACACTAAGCCGGAAGCTAGAGTCAGAATTAACGGCCACCTCTCGGAAAAGTTTTCTATTCACCGGGGTACTCGGCAGGGCTGCCCGCTATCGCCACTGCTATTTGCCCTTGTGCTGGAGCCCTTAGCCTGTATAATACGGCAGAGGCATGATGCGTCGGCATTGCGATTTTTTCAGCGCTCACTTGCAGTCTCCATGTATGCTGATGACATGGTGCTGTATGCCCGTGAGCCGGCGCAGTTTCTGGCGCCACTTATCCGAGAATACATTCAGTTTGAACGATTCTCCGGCCTTGGCATCAACTGGTCCAAGTCCACTATATTGTCTCTCACTGATAGTACCTGGCCCTTTGACATGGAGTACCCGTTACTGTGGTGTTCGGAGGCTGTCAAATACTTAGGAATCTGGTTGCATAGGGATCAGCAGACGGTCATTCAAGAAAACGTTGGCACAGCCGTTACCCGATTGGAAGAGCAGGTGACTTGTTGGATCAAGCTGCCACTCTCCTTTGCTGATCGCAAAGCCTTAATGAAAATGATAGTGCTCCTATTCTTTTTATATCTCTCTTTAAATATCCCGGTGTGTCTTACAAGACACTTTATTGACACTCTTCGCTCACTCCTGATCACACTAGCTTGGGGTGGGAAGAAGTCCCGGCTCCGGTGGGAAACACTCACATTACCGTATGACCAAGGCGGATTTGCGGCACCAGATTTCCATCTCTACTACCTCTGTGCGCAAGCACAGTATGCCTATTACTGGCAACATGATCCTGCATACATCCCGCATGGGGCGGTGGAGGCGGGTGCTGGCCATCCTATACCCCTTAAGGCAATGGTTGTAAATTCACACACGGTGTATGAGAAGGGGGAATTTGATACGGTGCAAACTACCTCACATGCCTGGCGGGAGCGAGGACAACGGGCGCGTTAAATACCGCTATATGCTGCAAACATGCCTTTGCTCCACCACTCCGACCTCTTGGTTACCCAAAAGACGGGTGCGCTGCGGACGTTGGCGGAGATGGGCCTCTGCATCATGGCGGACGTGTTCCCTGGGGGCCAGTTTATAACTTCAACAGATTTGTCCGCCCGGGGTGAGGTTTCTGCCATGCAGTTATTTGTGTACACTAGGTTGCGCTCTGCCATGCGTGTATTTCATCTGCATTTCCCTTCTGAACCACCGACTCTTGATGCACTACAACTTCTATACACGGCTACCTCCAAAACCAGGCTGGTGGCAAAGCTCTATAGGGCGTCCCAGCGTGACAGGGTTTCTGTGGGGGCGACGGCCCTGGATAACTGGAACACAGTGCTCCCAAAGCCCCTCATGGAGGATGACTGCTGAGATAGCTGCTGCTTGACGGACCGATTGACGCCGAATGGCAACCTGCGTTCGGTGCACTTTAAATACTTGCATCAGTTGTACTATACGCCGGCGCAGTTATTTAAATTTGGGCTCCGCCAGTCTGATGCCTGTAAGCGATGTGGTGTGCCTGGGGTGGGGTTTTATCATCTGGCATGGGAGTGTCCTAAGATATTTGACTATTGGGGCGAAGTTGTGAGAATAATTGGTCTGATGATTGAGGAACCACTAGACTGTCATCCACGGCTGTGTCTGTTGGGAATTGGGGCTAAGGTGAACTCTTCTAATAAAAAACTTGTGTCTATCGCATTGCTAATGGCTAAACAAAGGATCTCTCTCTGTTGGGAGAGTCGACAGGCGCCTACAGCAAAAATGTGGCTGCAAGACTTAGCGTATTGCCGGGACCAGCTCACCTGCTATGTGGAGGAGTTGCCGTCAGCCTCAAGGCCACGGGACCTTTGGAAACCACTTACATCATATCTGCTGTCACTTACTGATGTTTAATGTCCTGACTGTAGTTGTTATGCTACCCTGTTCACCCTCACTCTGCAAGTTGGTACCTGACATGCTATCCTTGTAATTCTGGGTATGTTTGATGACATGGTTTTGCGACGATGTAAGCTCACTACTGTAATACTGATTGATTCTTCTTTTGCACTGATGCCATGAATCTACAATTATGCAAGGTTCTGTATTGTATCTGAAAAGCACAAATAAAGTTTTTTAAACTTAAAAAAAAAAAATCCCCATCTGAGGGAGGAAAAAAATCAAATAAAAAAACATAGATTAAACAGGGTTGGAGATAGGGTTGACCCCTGTGGAACTCCGCAGGGGAGCCGAAAGCTTCCCACCACCATCCACTGCCCTGCGAATCTCGTCAGCTGTCTTGACTAACGCTGATTCTGTCAAATGGCGTGGCCGAAAGCCATGTTGGGAGGAGTCTAGCAAGCCATTTGTATCAAGATAGACTGTTAGGATTTTATTCAAGTGTTTCTCCAGAACCTTAGCTGCAAAAGGAAGGCCAGCAATGGGGCGATAGTTGTTGGAATTACAAGGGTCCAAACTTGGTTTTTTTAACAGGGGGGCAACGGCTGCCCTTTTCCAGGTAGTGGGATAATGTCCAGAAATTATAATTTGATTTAAAATGGGAGTGAGGTGTTCACAGATCGAACCTGCAGCTTGATGCATGAAAGTCGGCAGACATGGATCAGTGGGTGCCCCTGATTTTAGGGAGAGGAGAACTTTGTTAACCTCCTCTTTGCTCTTCAGCTGAAAGCTAGTCAGCTTACAGCTGAGGTGTATAGTGGGCACTATCGTGTCCGGAGGTTTTATAGTATTCGGAAAATTATTGTATATTCTTTTGACCTTCTCTTGGAAGTGATCCGCAAGGGCATTGCAGAACTTTGGTCTGGCTTGAATGTACTAACTTGCTGGGGTTTAGCCAGCAGATTAACCGTATTAAACAGTTCTCTGGTGGAATTGCCCGCATCCTTAATTTTAACTGTAAAATAAATGTTTTTTGGCAGCCACTATTGCCTCCTTATATACTTGGATGGAGAGATTATATAGGGTTTTCTTTTGACTGTCATAGTCTATCCTCCAGAGACGTTCCGCCTTTCTGCAATTAGTCTTTAAGCTTTTGAGTTCAGGGGTGTACCATGGGAATGATGTCTTCCCTCTCTTTATTTTAACTATTTTTACTGGTGCAACCTTATCAGCTGCTGACAGTAGCCAGTCGTTGAACTGCTGCACTGCCTTATTGTTATCATGATCTAACGCGGTTAGGCCCTGACCAAGAGCTGACTCAAAAGCTCCTTCCTTAATTTTGTCCCATCGTCTTATTGGAAGTTTGATTGAACTTACTTGTGCTTTAGGCTGTAACTGAGAGATTTTAAAATTAAAATAGATAGCCTTGTGGTCGGCCCATGGCACGTCCAGTGAATTAGAGAAGGTGATATCTAGATCATTGGTGAAAATCCCTTCCAGCGTGTGACCCGCTGTGTGGGTTGAGCCAATTATCACTTGTTTCAGGTCAAAAGCCGTAAGATTATCCAGGAGTCTGGTGGTATATAAATTGTTGTTTAATTCCAGATAGTAATTGAAGTCTCCTAAAACCGTAAGTGAGTGGGGGTCAGTGTATGATTCCAGGAGAGTCAACAGAGCCTGTGAAAAAGTCCCTCTCGGACCTGGTGGGCGATATATCAGTATACCCTGGAAGATCTGCATATTATTAAGTTTTATTCAGAACTGCAGTGCCTCTGCCAGGAGAGTAGAGATCAATTCCGTGTGTAATTTAAAATTAGCCCGGTAAATGATAGCTATCCCCCCCCTTTGCCTGATGCTCTATTCTGGGAGAAATACACATATCCTACTGGGACTGCAATGTTCCAGTCAGGGGCGAAGGCATTATCCATCCAGGTTTCTGTTAAAAAAACTAAGTCTGGTATAGAGAGTTGAATGAGATCTTTCAGTTCATATTTATGCTTCACCACGGAGCGAGCATTTACTAAAAGACATTTAATGTGTTCAGATGCAGCTCCCTCGAAATTGTCGGTTGCCTGCTCTGAATTTTTCATAGTAAATCCTAACTCCATGTTGCTGTCCTGGATATTACCCTCTGTCCTCCACCTCTGATCGTTTCCCTGTATATTAGGGCTCAGTCTGAATGTGCAGCTTGGGCACCCGACAGTAGCTCTAGTACCCTGTAATGTAGATAAATTATGGGGAACACATGAGCTGGACTTTAAGTCAAGTAAAACTTGCCTGCCATATCTAGCTGGTCCATTTGGACCAGGGGTCCTGGCGCTGGTCGCGCTCCGGGCACCGACGGGCCTGCCTTTGGCGTGACTTCTGCACGCGCCCGCTGCACGGACGCTCCAGCGTGAAAGATATAGCAGTGGCGGTCAGAACAACTAGAGCGTCAACCCCAGTGCAGTGCGGTCCCGATCTACTTCCGGGAACCGCAGGGTTATTGTTATTCTCAAAGTTAAAGAATAACAATGGGAGCAAGTAGCGCGAAGTAAGTAAAAACAATTAAAACACACTTTAGGGAAATAATTCTAAGTGAGCAGCTATTTTATGAGGTAAAGTGATATGGTAGCAGAAAAGTGCAAATAAGCAGCGTTTCACCTTAAAAGCAGCTAAAACTGATGCCCTGCCACCTACACTGCGCGGACGCTCCAGCGTGAAGGATATAGCAGTGGCGGTCAGAACAACTAGAGCGTCAACCCCAGTGCAGTGCGGTCCCGATCTACTTCCGAGAACCACAGGGGACGAAAGCCGGAATATTCTCTTTTCAAAGTTAATGAATAACAATGGGAGCAAGTAGCGCGAAGTAAGTAAAAACAATTAAAACACACTTTAGGGAAATAATTCTAAGTGAGCAGCTATTTTATGAGGTAAAGTGCAATGGTAGCAGAAAAGTGCAAATAAGCAGCGTTTCACCCTAAAAGCAGCTAAAAACTGATGCCCTGCAACCTATCTAGAAGACATTTATTGAAGTTGGCAATATAAATCCAGACAAAACACCATACAAAGTAATGCACAGGTCTCTAAAAGCTAAGTGCCCGGCCTGGTCCCAGCTAATCAGCAAGATTATCAGTTGCAGTGTTAAATTAGGGGGTAGTCAGTCAGTTATCCATGCATAACCACATATTACTCAGCGGCAGAGATTCCTACTGCTTCTGGAAACTATTGTGTGTCTATGCATAGCGAGATAAGTTCAAAGTAGTAGTCTGGGCAATGCATTTTATAGCATATTGTACCAAAACACAAGGAATTAGTATGTTTGCCCTACAGCGACGACATTTAAATGTCCCAAGAATTATAGTCATACTAACTAATAGCTATGTAAGCATACACAGTGACTTCCAATTGACTGCTTAAACCTGAGCATACCACCCAGGGTTCATCTCAAAACTGTTTTATTACAATATAAATTCATAATATATTTCCCAGTGTTTTGATCTGCTCACCTCAAAGCATTAACCAAAGAGATAATTGCCATCCACAACTGCCACAGGTGTTGCAAATTATACCACAAACAGTCATTAATATTGCCAGTATGATGCTCCTTAAAATATTTAATTCAGTCAATTACTGCCCTTGATGATTCTCTTAAGTTTTCATTTTTAGGCGAGGGACATATGAGAATTGGCTCAAATTAGCTCTGAATGCCTGATCTCCTTAGGGTCACAAGTTGATTGGCCCGGGGGTGCACTTCAGCTCTCTATTTGTGCAGCGCCAGGGATGCTGCATGGAAAAATTATTTGTGGTGAGTAGGCACTCGCAGCAACGCTGCCTCATTAATACTTATGAAGCAGGATTCATTCTGTGAATGCTGACATGGAGACCTGCAGGGACAGCAGATCTCCTTCTCCACAATACCTTTTGCAGTGTGGCAATAATATGACTGTTGACCCATAATGGGATTGTGAGGGGAACACTTACTTTAAAAGGAACCACTGTCCTCGCTGCCAAAAGGACAGGCCAGCTAAAAAAAACAAGCATTGGCGTAGCCAATAGGTCTCGCCTTTGGGACCTTATAAGTGTTTAGTTATCCAGCACAGTATCCTTGGTGCAACAACATCAAGTGTTGCATGGCTAAACGCTTATAAGGTCCCAAAGGTGAGACCTATTGGCTATGCCAATGCTTGTTTTGAGTGAGTGGTGTGGTGGTGGATGTGGTGGTGGACGTGGTGGTGGATGTGGTGGTGGTGGACGTGGTGGTGGTAGATGTGGTGGTGGGCGTGGTGGTGGACGTGGTGGTGGTGGACGTGGTGGTGGACATGGTGGATGTAGTGGTGGACATGGTGGTGGTGGTGCACGTGGTGAACGTGGTGGTGGTGGACGTGGTGGTGGTGGACATGTTGGTGGTGGAGGATGTGGTGGTGGTGGAGGACGTGGTAGTGGTGGACGTGGTGGTGGTGGATGTGGTGGTGGTGGACATGGTGGTGGACGTGGTGGTGGATGTGGTGGTGGTGGTGGGTGTGGTGGTGGTGGACATGGTGGTGGTGGACGTGGTGGTGGATGTGGTGGTGGTGGACATGGTGGTGGACATGGTGGTGGTGGATGTGGTGGTGGTGGACATGGTGGTGGTGGTGGTGGTGGACATGGTGGTGGACATGGTGATGGCGGATGTGGTGCTGGTGGATGTGGTGGTGGTGGATGTGGTGGTGGACGTAGTGGTGGATGTGGTGGTGGTGGTGGATGTGGTGGTGGTGGTGGATGTGGTGGTGGTGGATGTGGTGGTGGAAATGGTGGTGGTGGTGGGCGTGGTGGTGGTGCATGTGGTGGTGGTGGACATGGTGGTGATGGTGGATGTGGTGGTGGAGACATGGTGGTGGTGGACGTGGTGGTGGTGGAAATGGTGGTGGTGGACATGGTGGTGGTGGACATGGTGGTAGTGGTGGACATGGTGGTGGTGGATGTGTTGGTGGTGGACATGGTGGTGGTGGTGGACGTGGTGGTGGTGGACATGGTGGTGGTGGACATGGTGGTGGTGGTGGACATGGTGGTGGTGGTGGACGTGGTAGTGGTGGACATGGTGGTGGTGGTAGTGGACGTGTTGGTGGTGGACGTGTTGGTGGTGGACGTGGTGGCGGACATGGTGGTGGTGGAGTGGTGGTGGTGGACATAGTGGTGGTGGTGGACGTGGTTGTGGTGGTGGACGTGATGGTGGTGGGTGTAGTGGTGGACATGGTGGTGGTGGATGTGGTGGTGGACGTGGTGGATGTGGTGGATGTGGTGGTGGTCGACATGGTGGTGGTAGAGGGCTTGGTGGTGGTGGACGTGGTGGTGGTGGACGTGGTGGTGGACATGGGGTGGTGGATGTGGTGGTAGTGGATGTGGTGGTGGTGGATGTGGTGGTGGTGGTGGACATGGTGGTGGTGGACGTGGTGGTGGTGGATGTGGTGGTGGTTGACGTGGTGGACATGGTTTTGGTGGACGTGGTGGTGGTGGACGTGGTGGTGGACATGTTGGTGGTGGACATGGTGGTGGTGGTGGTGGGCGTGGTGTTCAAATAGCTGGCACATTTGCCGTTAGGATCCATACATCATTCAGTCAGTCATAAAAGCTTTGTTCGACAATGTGTCATAAAAGCACAATCCAATGCACGATAAATGACCAATATTTTAAAATTGATAAAACAGGAAATTTTTCCTCAATTAAAAGAGACCATAAAACAGATAGAAAAACAACAAAAATAAAAATAAAATTTATGAGCTTGTCTCCAGACTATATAACAATGTGCAAATAGTAGCAAACAATTTTCATTCGTAACAATGTCATAATTACTTCTCAACTTAAATAAATACCAGTGTACTAAGATTTAAAAAAAAAAAGGAAGTGGGCAGGGTAACGTGCATAGGTTAAAGTGCCGCCATCGCTTTTGATCTTATTATCCATGCCCAACCTAGAAATTTGGCTATAGCTAGGGGAAGTGGTAGCCAAGTTTCGGTGCGAATCAATCTGAGGGCAACCTCACATTTTTGAGTACCCAAAACACGGCAAATAGGAGCCAGCCATATGCGCCGTGGAATAGTATAAGCAGGGCACACAAATAGTAAATGAGCCAAACACTCCATAGATACATGACAGAAGGGGCAATACATATCAACTGTGGTCCCCCAGCTTGCTGAAAAAGACTTGACAGGTAGTGTACCAACTCTTAATTGGAACAAGAGCTTTCTATCAAGAGGCTTTGTAATAGTGTCCCAATAGGCTTCTAGCCTTTGAGTTGGTTTAGCCATAAGGAATTGGCCTGTCAGCGTCGATGGGTCACAATTCCTGAAAGTGTTGGCTTCCACCCATCCCCAATATCTTTCCTTCAATTGCACTTTCGATGGGAACTGCTTTTTTTCTGGATTCTCCCAAAATTCAGCCATACCAATATTTTCTAGCATCGATCTAAGATTCTGCAACCATTTAATTTTCTTGAATTGGTCAACTCTTCTTAGGTCTTTAAAACCCTCAGCATACGAGGACAATTCTGGGGTTGACCAAATTCTTCGCCAGTATAATAGAGGTCGCAGTCTAGCACTGTCGGCCAATGCCTTCCTTCCTAGATCACTAAGTAAAGGCAGCACTGGTGTACTTTGCGGGAGGTTAGTGATTTTTCGTAGAAAACTATTTTCAGCAACAGTCAATTTAGACAGGTTTTTGTAGCCCCATAACTCTGCCCCATAAAGAACTGCACTAATGACTTTCATGTTATAAATAGTCAGGCTAACTGGTTTTGTAAAAGATGCATTAAACTCAGATAATAAGGTTCCAGCTAGCTGTCGATGTTTCAATGTAGCCATATCCAGTTGTTTGCCCCATTTCATATCCCTCTGTATAACAACCCCAAGATATGTATATTCTTTTGCCTGCTCCAGCGGATGTTTATTTAGCAGCAATGTTCAACCAAACAATCTATGGGCGTTAAATGTCATATATTTTGTTTTAGAGACATTTATTTCTAATCCCCGAAGTTGGCAAAATTCCTCAAAGAGAGATAAAGCACGCTGTAAGCCGCTCGATGTTTTTGCTAATAACAACGTATCATCGGCGAACATAAGAATTGGAATTCTTACACCCGCCAATTTCGAAGCGTCCGTTGGAGTATTTTCCAAGAATTTTACTACCCCATTAATAAAGATGGAAAACAAGGTTGGGGCCATCACACAGCCTTGTCTCACCCCTCTTTCCACTCCAAATGGGGGGGTAACCTGGCCCTGGCATCCCCACCTAATTTTTGCATATGTGTCCTGATGGAGTCTAGCAATGAGAGATAATAATGTATGGGGCATCCTCAAGTCTTGTAAAACTCTCCATAATCTCTTACGGGAGACAAGGTCAAAAGCTGACTTTAAATCTACAAAGGCAGCGTACAAGCTGCCTTTTTCCAAAACCACCGTCTTCCAATAGAGTAATGTAAAACGAAAGGTTTGATCGATAGTACTTATACATGCCCGGAATCCAGCCTGGAAGGGAGATAAAATATCTTGTGCACTAATCCATTCCTGAATTTTATTTAACACCAAACGTCCCATAATCTTCTGTGATTAATCAATTAAACTTATGGGTCTATAATTCCCAGGTAATGACTTATCACCCTTTTTATAAATTGGAATTATCTCAGCTCCCTTCCAAGACTCTGGTACCGACAAACCTTTAGCAATTTCGTTCATTAAAATCAGGAAATAACGGTTCCATTTGACTTTGTTGGAAAGGAATATATCAGCTGGAATTCCGTCAGGACCTGACGCTTTACCACCCAACAGAGTACCTAAAGCAGTATTAACATCATCTTCGTTAAAAGCCGGTCCATCATAATAAGTATAAAGAAGCTCGGGTATCTCCCTGTCATCTAAGCCACCAGCATATTGGGATTGGAAATGCGTTACCCATTGATCTTGGCTTACATGGTTTGCCAACTCTGATGGACATCTCTCTCTACCCCATTTTACCACATCCCAAAATACTTTTTGGTTTTTATTTTCACAGGCCCTTTTTAAGTCCAGCCATCTATTATCGTCTCAACATTTTTTTGCCAGGTCCTGAGCTTTCTTGTATTTCAACCTGGCTAGCCGGATCTTAGGGATGTCACCTTCCCTGATGGCAAGCCCCAGAGAACTACGAGACTCCTTACAATCCTTATTGAACCATTTGCTTCCCTTCTTTTGATGGGTACCCTTATTTTTAGTAGTTTTAAAAAAATAGGAACGAAGATGAATGAAAACCTGTGCGTGAAATCCAATAAGCATTTCTGGGGGTGCCAAATTAGCTAAAAGATCTTCCAGGTCTAATACCGCCTTGCCTACATCTAGTGAAATCCTAACTAAAACTTCTGGTTTTGCTACTAAATTTACCCATTTTAGACGTCTCATATCATTTGTGGGAACTAAGTCTAAAGTTGTCAATTCCCTACTGAACTGAAGAACGCCTTTTTCAACCACTACCTCAAAGACTACGGATAGCGGGTTGTGATTGCTCTCAACCCGTTCAACTACCTTCATGTCCTTTAACGCGTGCCAGAACTGACAATTAATTAGTATATAATCAATACGACTATGACTAGAACCATTATTAAAAGTACATACACCAGCTCTATCTGACTGAGTTCTACCGTTTAATGCCCTTAGCCCTCTCTCCATGCAGAGAGAGTTCATTTGCACCACTACATCCGTCCATCTCTTTACCGGATTGAGATCTAATTCTGGGATTCTCCAGAGATCATCTTCAGTATCATAAAAATTGAAATTGCCATTTAGAAGGGGTTCGAAGGTCATATTAAAATCACCTGCTAATATTACATCAGTGCCCATGGAATGTTGGCCGAGGAGTGTATCTAAGGCTACTAACACCTCAGATTTCCTTCCCTTTGTCCCCCTTGCATAAACATTATAAACATCAAGTTTTTCAGCCACTCCCCACAACAACCTAATCACTAGTATGTCCTTATTATTGGACTCAAGGACCTGAACCTTAAAACCAATCTCGTGGCGCACCCAAATTACCAAACCTCCTGAAGGTCTGCCCTTCCCACCATTAATTGCGGGGACATAATAATTCAGAAAACCTACGCAATGAATTGAATCCAATGCCCAGGTTTCCTGAAACAGGCAAACATCGTGTTGATCAACAAATGAATGCCACTCTGGCGATATAATCTTGGAACTTAGTCCAGCTATGTTCCATGACACCACAGATAGTTTAGACATTAGAGTTTTAGGTGGGCACAGAGATCTCCCCTCATTCAGTGGGATACCATAGGAATTTGAGAACTCAATAGCTCTCTTTGATGTCAATATAGGATCAGCAGGGGAAGCAGTACTGGGTGAAATAGCATGATAATTAGTTGCCTCTATAACTCCTCTAAGAGCTGATACATCAATATTGGGGGAAGGGGAGGTCATTGTATATTCTTCCTCATTTGAAAAATGAGTACAGTCAGAGGGGACCCTAGTAGGATGTTTAGCCGACTGCAACACATTTGTTAGTCAGTCATTAGAATCTAAATTTGAGGGTCCATCTGATATACGGTCAGCAAGCCCCCCGGGGCACTCCTGACCGGATACAAATGGAAAACGTCTGAATTGTATTGAAGAGTGGTCTGGGGAAGATGTATGAAACTCTAGGGCTAACAAATTCTCAACCAGGGCATGATCTCTTAATATTAGCTCTATGGAATCCCAAGGATTTGTCCTGGAAGAAAGTCTACGAGCTCTCGTAATATCTTCCCTAATAATAGAGCGACAGCCCCTAACATGGCGAATCCAATGGATTGCTTTATTTGTGAGGGAATCTGTACTTTCTCTATTAATCCCGATATTATATTTAGGGACGTTAATCATATACATTTTTGGTACCTGATCCAAAGCAGTACCCGGCGATGTAAAACCTTGTTGCCTATGTTTATTTCGATTGATCCCTATACCTAGATTAGCAGGACATCTAGTTTTCAACTGTGAGAGCTGTGATTTTAAAACAGTAGCATAAGAAGGACCGCCCAATTCTACAATAGAACTATTCTCTTCTCCCACAGTCTGGGAATGTGGGGTATTGGGCTTACTCTGTGCACCCTTAGATGTTATATCTGAACGGTTTTCCTGTTTAGATGTTGGCTTTGATTGTTCAAACTGCTTAACACTACATTTTGAAACTTTCTACAGGATGAGGGATCCTTTGTGTCAAAAAGTCAACCTTCACAGTCAATTCTACCAGCTGTGTACGTATTAATTCTACCTCTAATTTTAATTCACTAAAGAGGGAGAGCAGACCCAGAGAGTCATTAATATTATCTAGAAGAGGTGCAGGTGGAGAGCTACATGGTAGCAATACAGAATTATTCAGATGAACATCCCCGGTTTCTTGTTCATGTAGATCTAAAAGGGGAGCAACCTATTTGTGCAAACAACCGGAATTTCCCCTCTATCAGCCTTACTCCCTCCTGGAGCTTGTCTCTTGGCTACAAAGCTCTCCTTTTGTTGCTCTACGGTGTCTCCCTTATTAGATTTATGAAACATTGCAGGAATTATTATCTGCTGACATATGGTAGATTTAGGCAAATATGACTTGTCTATATTTGGTTCAATGCTTGCAGCTTGAGTGCATGTATCGCTACTTAAGATATCCTAACAATCGTTGATCAACAGATCAATTCTATCCAAGGTACAATTATTAACGGTTACCTTCTGCTTCAAGGATTTCTTGACCCTTTTCCCCTTAGATTCTCTAGAGCTGCCCCCCCCCCCTGCTCCACTATTCCCATCCATTGTTTTCCTTTTCCCCATTGTCAGCCCAGTGGGATAAATTTTATTTAAAATCCCGTACTATTATTAGACTCTACCCCTATATCAAATGGAATAGTCTTCTCAGTTGGTTTTCCTGTACCAACAGAGGAATGGCAAGACGATACTATGTCCTTCAGTACTGTTCTCCAGAAAGTACAAGAATGAGAAATATGGGTCAAACTTTCAGAAACTGTTTCACATATGCAATTTGGGCAAGTGTGCGACTCACCCAACTGAAGGGACCCTGGTACCAATCGTAGAACAAAGAGCCAAGAGCCCTGGCCCAGCCCGGCCTCTTGTGGGCGATGACGAGCAAGGACGGGCCCACCTTGGCCCGAGCTTCGCCCGGGCGCGGCACGCGCACCTCCCGCGCCGCTGTGAGCAAACGCGCTATTTACGCGCCGCTGTCAGCTCCTCCCTCCTGGAGCACCAGATGGGTAATGGGACAGGCAGTCCCGATGTGTAGAATGCCCCCGGATAGCGTGAATCGGCGTCCCGCGCCGCGGTGAGCAAACGCGCTATTTAGCACCGCTGTCAGCTCCTCCCTCCTGGAGCACCAGATGGGTGATAGGACAGGCAGTCCCCATGTGTAGAATGCCCCCTGGATAGCGTGAAACGGCGCCCCGCGCCGCAGTGAGAAAACGCGCTATTTTGCGCCGCTGTCAGCTCCTCTCTCCTGGAGCACCAGATGGGTGATGGGATAGGCAGTCCCGATGTGTAGAATGCCCCCTGGATAACGTGAATTGCTTCAACAAAATTCCCACCATATGAGTGAAATATCGGATGCAATTTAAAAAGACAAATACAAATGAAACGCATTTCAAATATTTTGACTGTTTGAAAAATTAAGGGCTTTCACTTTTAATTTCTCCCAAGGGAATTGATTAAAAAGTGCTGTCAGTAATAAAGTTAAATCAGGAAATCGGAGAGATGAGTCATCCGCAAGTTGACAAAACAAGGAATGTGCGTGAGAGAGGGGGGAAGCAGGAGGTGAGCCTGGGAGTGGTGCGTGCGTGCGTGCGCAGTCTGCTCATTTTCAAGCACTGCACTCATGCTTGTGGCACGCCCCTGCTCGCTCCCGCAAGCTGGATGCCGCCACAAGCACAAGTGTGTGCTTCAAAATGAGCAGAGCAACGGCTAAAGGCCCTCCTTGCAGCGCATGCGTGCTGCGTAGGCAAGACCTAATGAAGAGAAGATAGGAAGACAGACCAGGAAGAGAGGAAGTACCATGTGGAGAAACAGATGGGACAAAAGAAATAATAGACACTTGCCAGAGGAGATAACATCTAGAGGTAAGGGTTCCATCAGCGAACTGGAGCATGGAGGCAGAGCGCAACTAAGGAAAGGAGCCACATGGGAGACTGTTGAGGAGATAAGAGACTGGAGTCAGAACAGCTGGGACTCAACCTAGCGTTGGAAATGCTGGTTCCAAGGGTTCTATGCGTCAGGAAGACGCTGATTGCCCATATGCGGTCCAAGGAGGAACCGCATAACACAATTAATCAACGAGCGCTCGAGGAGAGGAGTGAAAGAGGGAATTTTATGTTTTATTATCCTGGAAAGAAGAAGTCCAACCTATGAATGAATGAATAAATTGAATGAATGAATTAAGTCATTTATAAAGTGGGATCAAATGGCCTGAGGCGTCTTGGCGCTGGTTGCCTAAGGAAGGTGAATATTAGTCCCCTGATTCTGAAAGAGTCATCAGAAATAGTTTTGACATACTCTCTCTGAGTAAAAAGCAATTTTTTTACGGACTTCCAGAACATAGTCAGGGATGGAGCTGTTTTAAGATCAAGGGGCATACTATTCCACAGAAGAGCTGTTGATCTGAAGAAGCTTTTGCCTCTTTATGTTGGTCTTCGCAAAGGCAGGAACCACAATCTTATTTGTGGAACCAGATCAGAGTGTTCTGTTGGGGATATACAATCTCAGCTGTTTCTTAAAGTAGAGGCGGCCCTGTCCATGAAGGGTATTGTAGTCCACACAGAGAGCCTTGAAGACAATCCGTTGTCTGACCAGTAGCCAGTGCAGTTTTTTTAAAGCTGTTTTGCTGACTGGGACTTGGGAATCTTTAACAAGAAACGTGCCACAGCATTTTGCGTCTGACGTTTATTAAATGAGGTGGACAAGAGATTAGAGTATAGGCTATTACAGTAGTAAAGCCTCCCCAGTACCAGCGAGATGATCACTGTCTTGAGAAGCGCAAACATTTAATATTTTCTAATCTGTTTAACTAATCCTAAGGAATACAAGGAGGCTGACATCACCTTGTTAACTTGTTCTTTGAGCTTCAGTTTGCAGTCTATCATTATCCCCAAATTCTTAACAGTTGCCACAGAAGTGGGGAGTGGGCCCATTTGGGGAGGCCACCATGATGGTGACCAGAAGGGTGGGTTGTTTCCAAATAAAATCACCTTGGTCTTAGATGAGTTAAGCTTCAAACAATGTCAATACATCCATTTGCTAACCCCATTCATACAGTTCCTGAAGGCGTCACTGGAATAAACCTCGCTCTTGGCGAGTGACACCTCAATTTCGGTGTCAGTCAGTCAAACAGTAAAAACGTACTGCACAAAACAAAACACTTGCAAACACAGATAATACAACATAAGACTTTAAAATGCTCATTTATCAGCCCTTTACAAAAGCAGCAGAGTAAAAAAGTGAAAATATAATTTTAAAAAAAGACCACAGAGATTCACCCTGGGAGTACTTTTTTTTATTTTTTTTAAACAAAGTATAAAATACAATAAATGTCTTCTATAAATGTTGAAGAACATAGATCAGCTGAAACTTGTCCAAATGGCACAATACAGTATAAAGGGACCCTTTCAAATGGAGGCGTCCTGAAGACCACCAACATAGCACCTAGCACGCCTGCTCCACATTCCATTAGGAACTTGGCCATACAAAATACGACAATGTGAGATGTATCTGACTGAAGTGTTCTGTGAACCTCCTTGTGCTTTCTAGCTTCCAGGTTTCTCCAAAGTGAAGCTATCCATTTAGCTCGAGACTGTCTATACAGAGGGAAAAGTGACTCGGGTCCTCCTTGGCAACAAGTACAGTTCTCATCCACCATGTCCAATACTTTGCACCACTTCCTTTTAAAAGTTTTTACAGGTAGGCACCCATACCTAAACTGTAAGTATAACTTCCTTGCTAATGGAGGGACAATTTCATCTTTAGTGCTCTCAAATAACAGGGTCAGTTTAAAATCAATAAAAGCAGCAGTGGGTGATCCTTTGCAATTTTGTATGTTGTTATTCACACCACTATACCAGTAAACAGCTTTGAGGCTGGACTTGTGGATTTGATACAAGGTCTCTGGAAGATGCCAGTGTATGTCGAGGCTTAACCTCTGAAAGAGGGTCTTAAGAGTGCGAAGCCACAAGATCTTGCTTACACATTGTGGTGACATTAAATCACGAAGACCCACCCTGTAAGATTCTATTGCTCTGGTAGACAATAGTCAATGCCAAAACATGAGCACTCTAAGCTTGATTATGTGGGTAATTTGTTTCTTGGCCAAATTTAAATAAAGTGGAGTCAGTGGGGTGCTTACAGGGAGATTTGACAGAGATCTAAGAAATGTGTATTCTATTACTAACAGGTTATTAATATTTGTACAACCCCATATCTCCGCACCATATAAAACAGCTCCTAGAGCCTTAACATTGTAAATCTCTTGCACCGGAGCCACCCTTCTGGATATGGTTTTCCCGTGGATATTTTCTATGTTTACCGTTTGTTGAACTAGGGACAGCTGTGCAATTTCTACCTGTGGTACCCCACATACATTATTTGTAAGTTTCAAACCAAGTTAATCCTACACTGGGTTGTTAGTCTGGAGGAGAAAATCATACATTTGGTCTTGAAGCCATTGAGCTCCAGGCAAAATGCCTGGAAGTCATTTAACAATTGCTGGAGCCCCTGAGGCGACTTAGAAATGAGCAGTGTATCATCTGCAGAAAGGAGTGTAGGGGTTCTCTGCGCTCATATTTTCTGTGCATCACACTCATCCCTGCTCAAAGACTTTATAGCATCATTTATATACAGAGTGAACAGTGTGGGCAGTAATACGCACCCCTGTCTTACCCCTGTGGATTGTTTCTGTTAATGCCCCGTCCTCCCCCACCTCACTTGGGCCAGGGTTTCAGCATGTAAACTTTTCAAGATGTTCAGAAGGGGAGCCGGAACTCCCATTCCTTCTCAGACTCCCCATAGCTTGTCTCTTTGAACCATATCAAAGGCTGACCAAAGATCAACAAAGGCAACATATAAGTTGCCCCTGTTGATGGTCACTTCCCTCCAGTAAATACATATAAAGTGAAAAATCTGGTCTATAGCACTCACGTTTGATCTAAAACCCGTTGTGTGTAGATTTAGATTCCGTATGTAGGTTTCCTGATTTATGCCTTTAAATAGGTACAATTCATATTGCCCTTATTTAGGCATAGAAAATCCAGCCCTTATTTAGGCATTGTCCATGCTAACCAAATACTGGCATGGTCTCCTACATCCGTCCATCCACGTCACAACGAGTTCTTGGAAAACAGGACTTAAGCCTTTAGGAATTTCCCCTGCTTGGATATTGATTTCTCCAAGAACTCATTTAGTATGCATGAACATCTATTCCTTAGGGGTTCATTCATGACGTTCCAATGCCCGACTTTTACGTCAATACAGGCATTCCTTCACGGTATAAATATACCTGCTCTTGCCCTGGCAAACCATGGTTCCAGCACGATCCAGCTCGACTGCCTACTTGCTGTTCACCACGGCAAGTTTGGAAGGAAATCGAGTTCCAGCCTGACGCACTGACCAGACGCTGTCATCCTCTTCGCAGAGAATCCAGTTCCAGTGTTTCTGACTCCCCTTGTGGAGTGTTAGATATCGAGTCCCGGAAAAGAGATTCCAACCTCGCACATTCTAAGGTATAGAGCAGACTAGAACTTAAACAAACTTTTGGCAACTCTTGGCAAAACTAAAACTACTGCTAAAACTAGCTGTACTTTAAAAAACAGCACCTACTTCTTACCTCGTACTATACTTAGGTTAGGTACACTGGGGTAGAACTATTCAGAAGCATCAGTTGAGTATCCACATTTTAGCCTGTGAAATACAGTGTTCACTTCAAACAGACATGTTAGCAACAAAACACTTGCAAACACGCGTAAATGTATGCAACTTAGTGATCCGAATCATTCCGGGTCAATGCGGATTCACCTACTTAACTTTTAACGAAGGTGATAAAGTACCCATTGCATACAAATCACACTTGTATACACAAGCAGAAATGAAGTTTACTTCTACAGAAAAAATTCTGACAGCAGTTCAAACCGCTGTAGCAAAAGAAAGAGCCCTAGCACAGGGGAAACGAATAATGGTAGTGACTCCTGTGCCAGCCTTTGAGGCAGTTACTAAAGCTAGCATTCCGAATGCAAAAGCTTTACATCTGAGATGGATACAATGGGTTAATTCTCTAGCTGCAACTGATGTTGAATATGTTTTTGATCCTTATTTGAAAACACAAGCATTCCTGCAATACGAACACGAATGCCCTCTGCCTACTGAAGTTCTCCCTCTTGATCAGTACGAATTTATAATTTATACTGACGGATCTGCACAACCTGCTACGGGGAGTAAACAAGCTTCAAGTGCAGCTTGCACGATCGATAAAGGTCTTTGCGCGATGGCAAATTCCAACCAATGGTCATAAAAACGCAATCTCTAGGAGATTCTACAGATCAGCGAGCTGAACTACAAGCATTCAAGATGGCACTTGAAAACACGGATCGTGAATTCCCCACACTCATAGTGTGCGATTCTTTTTACTGTGTTCAATCTTACAATTAATATTTACAGAACTGGCTTCAAAATAGTTTCAAAGATGTAAAAGGTGGCACAATCAAGCATAAAATGCTTTGAGAACAAGTAGTTCAGTTGCGAAACGGACTACAAAAGACTCACGTGATACACATGCTGAGTCATCAATGTGATGGCGTTCACGTTGAAGGGAATTCATTGGCTGATGAAGCCGCAAAAGGGGCTGTGCAAATGGCTTCCGTAGCTGCAATCACTCGCTCAAAAACGAAAATAGACAGTGAAATAATGCTGGCTGTCAATGCTTCAAGCAAAGGCAGTGGAGCAGCATTACCTAAAAATTTCCACTCAAATACTCATATATAATTGATGCGAATAATGTTCCGTTTGCTCGAATCTCTGAAGTGGGGGATAGGGTAATACCAAATATGGAAGGAAGAGCAGCTTTGATTTACGAAGCACATCTGGGACCGGGGTCTGACACATCAGGTTATCTCTCAAACAATTTTAGAACTAAAAGAGATGTACTGGTGCCCAGGAATGAATACATTGATACACATCTTTATCAACGAATGCAAAGACTGAAATAGAGATCGCAGTACTAAACGCCATCAGATACCGGACTACAACATAGCTAGTCCAGTTCAGACACCATTATTAGACAGCATTAAACTATGTAGGTGCAGGCGTCCTCTTGGACCAATGCAGTCCCACAAGCACTAAATCAAGGTTCCTATGGATGTGGCCTCAGCGCTCGGCTGACGCTCAAACTGTTATAAAAGATTTGCGAGTCTTTATCGGCACATACGCAATTGGCACATTACATTCTGACCAGGGTCCTGCGTTTAGCTCTCGAACTTACAAAGAAGCCATGGCCAGTTTGGGCATAGCATTGCGGTATTCTTCTCCATTCCATCCTGAGGGAAATTCTGTTGTGGAAAGAAAAAAACCGGGACATAAATCAGTCTACAACAGCTAGGGTATTAGGTTTGGGTGATGGGTGGGTCAAACACCTTTATGAGGTCTATCGCGAACTTAATAACTTGCCAAGAAGTTCTCTAGGGGGAGTCACTCCGTATGAAGCTCTATTTGGAACTAGAATGTTGGTACCGGACCTTGATATGCGAGGCACAGTGATGGAAAATAAGAAATTTGATAGCAAAGATCGTTTGGATGTTTTACAGGACTTAAATGAACTGAGAACAAAACAAATCAATGTGCTCCTGAAGCCAACCATCACTGAGGAAAAACCGTCCGTCCCAGCAAGGCCTGTCTTGATCCCAAAGCTTGGTGATCTAGTCAGATAAAAGATCGCGGACAAGAAGGAATTTGGGCCTTCTTACAGACAACCAGTACCTGTCCTAGCAATCCACAGATCAAGAACAGTACTTTTGCCGCCCCTTGCTGGTAAAAAGGAGAAAAGATTTGTGTCCATCGACCTGATTAAACCACACTATGTGGTCGATACTAAGCAGTAGGCCAAGTGGACTCCGCCAATGTAGCAGACGCAATCCTCTGGCTACAATCCAAGAGGTTCAAACTGAGAGACTCATCACCTTTGAAGATTCTGCAGTTCGTCCTGATACACTTGTATACAACGAAGTAACAAGTGATCAACTGGTTCCAGCGAATTCAACGAATCCTGCTGCAATTCCATCCATTGACAGAACTGCCTCTGGCTATTTCATGACCTTTGCTACGTTTTCTGAGGATCCCAGTGAACCTGAAACGACGCCAGCACAAAGAACTTTCAAAGAAACAAGCAACAGACTTTTTTAATCTCCTGAAAAAGACTTATCTGGATTATTTGGGGAATATTCTTCTTTATACTATGGTTAGCTCTGGTAATAACTCTGAGTATGCTGATCAATGGAAGATCATTCAAATGGACACAGCAAGTAAAAGAGTGAACTTAATTCTCCAGCCACACAAATCATCCCATTGTGAAGCAAGAGACCTGTCAAAGGTGAATATCACAGCTGTTCCTATACATGATGGTATAGTTTGGGACCAAACTCAATATGACATTTCTGGCCTTTCGGAGCTTTTGAAGATTCCACATTTGTTTAAGATTTTATTAAGTGGCTTTATTACCTCTAGTACCTTTTCTGATGATTGGGACTTCGAGACAGTTAATAACATGATGTCTGATCTAGAGATGTCTACTCTATTCACAAATCATGAATATTTAGAGGGTTCATCAGACAATGAACAAATGTATTGTTATAACCACTATGGTCATCATTTCTTGCATAAATCTGCATCACCTAGAAATGTATTTATGTATAACCAATGGGAACATTGTCCTACACCTCCAAAGGGTAGTTCGAAAACTTTTGTGATGAAATTTTCATATTTTTCAGGCTACAATTTGTCTAATCCAGAAACGTTTTACTTTAAAAATGTGAACCAGACAGGAACGAAAAATATGTTAACCAATACAAAACAGATTTATTCTGCAGCCTTTATTGCCCAACTGTCTAGACAGGGTTTCGACTTTTGTAAAGACAACATTGAGACAAAGACTGTCTGGGGTACAAAAGATTGGCAAGTATCATCCCTGAGCAAATTATGTTTTTGAATGACACTGTCCAGCAAACGTCTTGCCTTGGATTAGCCAGGATCGAAGACATGAACACACCGACCATACCTATACCTGCAAGTAATGACACTACACGGGGGGAGGTCGACGTACATAATATTTTGCATCACAACAGATCAGATCCAGAATGGAAAAAATGGTTGCTCTGGCCCACAGACACGAATAACTGTCAAGATCGATTCCTGAATAAAACACAGGGTTTCACTATCAATAGGCCAGATCCACGCTATGTTCAAAGACAGCATCCAAGGGTAGTAACAACATACAGTGTACGGAAACTCTGCCTTGATTGGCTACAGAAAGCTACACTGAAGGATGTTAAACATCACTTAACTTTACTTCCAGAAGGCGCAGACCTTAGGGAATTCTTGCTAGGGCCAAGAAAACCGCGTCAAAAACGTTTCATATATGCCAGTATCTACGCTGCTTATAATGAAGCATGGAAGGTTACCCAAGCAGAAACTGCAGAACGAATATGAGAAAGTGATCGTATTAATTTAGAGAAAACTCTCTCTTTAGTAGACAATGGGTTAACGACTGTGTCGTCCAGAATATATTCATTGGACAGCATTGTGTCTTCTGTCATAGACATCATGGAACAAGACTTGGTCATGTTGCAACATGGTCAGTCTCAGCTACGTTCTATCATGCTATTGGGCTGGAAGCTACAAAACTTGCGTGCAGGCTATGTGCCTTGGCGTTTAATCAATACTACGTTACTGTTTTCAGAGTTTAATCTCACTGATAAACAGATCAGACTGGCGCGAAGGGGAGCAGACTACACTATGCTGAACATTGAAAAACTGGAAAAATTACCATTCACAGTGGCAGAAAAACAGCTACTGAGTGGATCATACATGGTAAAATTACTTCGCCTGTTACAACTTTCCATTTTCAGTATTGCCTAAAACATATACCAGTTGGCAAATATGAAAGGTTGGGTAAAGGATACATCAAGACATCATGGGATTTACCTTACACCCATAGATGTTGGAGTTGGGAACGTGAAGTGTTTCTTAGCGGTGAAAACTGTGAACACACACGAAGCGGTTCTCTCCTTTGTCAGGGTATTAACTTACATGGGGCCTGTGATGGTTCCACTACAAACTTATCCTGTCACCTGCAAGGTTCACCGGCTGCAGTGATTAATCCAATTTTTGGCCAACTTTCTAATGGGAGTTACATTATGTTGAATGATCACAGCTGCTGTGGCATGTTGCCAGGTATTCCATATCTAGTTACGGTTACATCCAGGGTCACTTGCTGTATGCAAGTCTTTTTTCCACAAATAGACACAGTCAGGGAGTCGCCTTTATGGCCTTCACTGAACATCTCTTCTATACGAATTGATACTCTAAGCAGAATGAAAGCCATTTTTTTACAACAGTGCCACTGACCTCAGCCAAAGAAACCTATCATCTCCAAGTCGCAAGGACTTCTGCAGAGATACATACCCTTTTGTATACAAACTGCCCTGTACATTTCTCGGAAATGTTAGGTCGTATCTTAAAGATGTCTGATACGAGCGGTATTATACATGTATTTAAGAACGTGTGTGCAGGACTGTTAGCACCTTTTCAAGCAGTCCTCGGAATTTTTCCAAACTTCGTGCAACTCTGTGGACTGCTGCTACTTTTAGCACTTGTTGCAGGGATCCTATTTTTGCTCCTACTGCTACGATATGGAAAGCCTCATCACCAGCGTCACTCCAGACACCATAGAGAGAGCTCTATTGGAGATGAAGTGTCTTGAGCGCATCGTCCAAATTTTGGGTTTACCTCGTCTACAAGAATTAAATACCACATGGTTTCTGTCATTCAGACCAATCTGGCAAGATTGCATCTTACCTGTTCTACGCTGCCTGCTCTGCAGTGAAGAATGCGTGCTAGACATCTGTCCAACACTCCCATCAGTCATGCCTACGGATATCGATACTCTGCTGGACCCAGTAACAGCCCAGGCTCTGTGTTGTCCTCAGCGGCTACCAATCCTGATGACGGCATTCATTGAGATCTCACAGATGCAAATTGCTTCTGCTGAGGTACGAGAGGAAACGACAGGCATGCAGGTAACATCCGATTCGAACATTGCTGATGCAACCAATGCTGAAGGCGATAGTTCACATCTATGTGCAGTTAATCTTTTAAACGAGGTATTCCAACTTTCAGGATTAGAAGATTTCATGTTTTCTCCAGGCCCACAAACTGTCTTTTGATTCAGGCACACAGTGTTCCGTGCAGACTCTGAATTTGGCCTTTGTTCTTTTCAGACAAGGGACTAACTTTGGAACTTTTTCCTATGATTAATTTTTTTTCTCCAAATTTGTATTTTTTCATTTTTTGGCACAAGTAATCTGCTTATAGTAGAACTATTCATAGAGAACAGAATTCTTTGAAAATCTTCCAGTGACATTATGCCACCTTGTCACATCAACAATTGATTTGCGTTAACCTGATATGAAATGGTTTCGACCCTTTTTCTTCTGTATTAACGAGCCATTTCATCATATGTATATATTTCTGGTTCATTCATGTTGGCATTTTCAATGCACGCATATACTTAGAATGAAACATTGCTTTATATATGTACAGCACCTTATGCATAGCAATGGTTTGTAATGCATTTTAGGACATATGTTTTTAGATATGTTTTAGCATGTTTTCGATTATCAAGCAATTTTCTCGGTTAGACATGTTTAGTATGTTTAGGATTTAGTAATGTCGTTCATACGAAACTGGAGTGGGTGTTGTGTGTAGATTTAGATTCCGTATATAGGTTTCCCGATTTATGCCCTTTTATAGGTACAATTCATATTGCCCTTATTTAGGCATAGAAAATCCATCCCCTATTTAGGCATTGTCCATGCTAACCAAATACAGGCATGGTCTCCTACATCCGTCCATCCACGTCACAGCGAGTTCTTGGAAAACGGACTCTTAAGGCATTAGTAATTTCCCTTGCTTGGATATTGATTTCTCCAAGAACTCATTTAGGATGCATGAACATCTATTCCTTAGGGGTTCATTCATGATGTTCCGATGCCCGACTTTTACGTCAATACAGGCATTCCTAAACACCTTCAAGGTATAAATATACCTGCACTTGCCCTGGCAAACCACGGTTCCGGCACGATCCAGCTCGACTGCCTACTTGCGGTTCGCCACGGCAAGTTCGGAAGGAAATCGAGTTCCAGCCTGACGCACTGACCAGACGCTGTCATCCTCTTCGCAGAGAATCCAGCTCCAATGTTTCTGACTTCCCTTGCGGGGTGTTAGATATCGAGTCCCGGAAAAGAGATTCCAACCTCGCTCATTCTAAGGTATGGAGCAGACTAGAACTTAGAGAAACTTTTGGCAACTCTTGGCAAAACTAAAACTATAGATATAGCTGGCTATACTTTTGAAAACAGCACCTACTTCTTACCTTGTACTACACTTAGGTTAGGTACACTGGGGTAGAACTATTTAGAAGCATCAGATGAGTATCAACATTTTAGCCTGTGTTATTTATGTATGTATTTTATGAATATACGTCATAGCTACAAACCATGCTATTGCAGTATTATTTTATCATACTGCTAACTCTGTACATATTGTACTTCGCAGCCTGTCTTACGATTGTAGCAGTTCATATCTCTTGCATAAGAAATAAGACTGTTCAATAAACCCTTTTTATTGAAACGCCCGTCTCTCTATTTCTGTGCAACTCTGTAGAAACGAAGCATGCACGATTGACTGAGTGAAACTGTTATCTATTGTTTCCACCGTTCTGAGATTGTTCCGACTCTAAGGGAAACAAAGTTGTTATGTTTATGCGGTTGTTAGAAACTAATCCCTTCTTGTGTATTCAAGAAGTTTCTAGTGACCTCTGAGTTAGCTGGCACACACAAGTAATTAAGTTTAATGTACTCGATAGAGACATACTGACCTCAGTCCTATGTCAAAACTATAGTGTATATTATTCCAATGCGCAGAGCCTATCAGGGATATAGGAACTACACTTCAAACCTGCCTGCAAATTAAATTCCTCTCACAAATCCAATCCTGAAGATGATCAAGCACCTGCTTCCAAAAAAGGGAGTCTATGAGACTGATAGGCCTGTAGTTCGCTGGAAGTGCAAGATCGCCCATCTTAAAGATGGTAACAATTTCAGCTAGCTTCCAAGAGTGGAGGATGTCCATACTAGCTATGATACTGTTAGAGAACAGGTTAATATATGAACCTCAGATTTCTGGGTTTTCTCTATAGAGAACACGAGGTATCCTATCAGGAACTGCGGCACGACGTGGAATGCAGTAATTGATTGCCTTTATGGTCTAACTTAACGAAAATTGCAAATTGATAGGTGTCATCGGCATATGATGACCTATGGGTGAATTTGGAACACAAAAGATTAATTATTTTAAGCGTAAAGAAATTCAAAGAGAAAGTACATATATAGACACTTGACAATGGTAAATGAGCTCAGGAAGAGATAGAGAATGTTAGAAAAGGAAGAAAGAAGAAAGAAGAAAGAAAATAAAGAAATACACAGGAAAGAAACAGTGAAGAATAAGATATTAACACACTTTTTTTGAGTGCATGTTCTCCTAAGAGGGCAAAATAATTTCTGATGCCCACAAAATAAAACATCATATACAGTTCAGCCTTAGTCGCCAGACGATCTATAAATAAAGGAAAGAAGCAGAGTAATCTCCAAACTTTTGGCCTTCACCCTCTTATTTTCTTATCCCGTTTTTGTTGGCTTTAAAGACTGTGCGCTTTAGCACTGCTAAACAATGCTAAAGTGCTTGTGCTCTCTCCTGTCAACATGGTAACATTGGCTAACAGCCAATTGACACATTTAATTTACATGTAAGTCCATAGTAAAGTGATACTGCATGTACCCAGGGCATGTAAATTGAATACTTCTAGTGAGCCTGCAGTACTGATTGTGCCACCCACTTAAGTAACCTTTTAAACATGTCTTAGGCCTCCATTGTAGCCTGTGGGCAAAGTTGTAAACTACCATTTCGACGTGGCAAGATAAACCTCTTGCTAGACCCAAACATTCCTTTTTAAGACACCCATGTCACCCCTAGGGTAGTCCATATACATCCAAGAGAGCAAAGTGCAGTGTATCTAAAAGGCTGGACACATACTTTTAAGCTTTACATGTCCTAGCAGTGAAAACATCTCAAATTAACGTGAGGCCTACCTCTCCAATAGGATAACATTGGGTTGCCTTGTTACATTCAATAAATGCTAACGTTTGATTGGGAAAAGGTGAACATTTCATGGTTGGTGTCCGAGAAACTGTAATTAAAAATCTTCCTTAACGGTAAAGTCGGAATTTAAAGTACAATTTTGAAAATGTCACTTTTAGAAGATTGACATTTTCCTGCCATATTTGGTGCCTGCAGCTTGTCTTATGTCACATGACTGGGTGTAGTTAGCAGCTGGACTTTGTATATTCCTCCTATACAGGTACATAATAGATGGATTAGGTGGGACTGGATGGGCCATCATCTGGCAGAATGGGGGTTTGTGGAGTGGAGCACAGCCCAACTTTAAGTGAATAGGCTGTGCCCTGGTTTTACACAAAGGACTTGTCACCACTGCATTGTTCATGCGGACAGACTGGTGTCAGGGCAGGGGAGACAGGAAACTTCAAGGACTTGGAATGGAAACCTCTAGAACCATATACCTCAAAGTGGGCATAGGATATAAATATTGGACCCTCATTCCTGACTCTTGAGTACACTCCTTGACCTGTGGATACTATAGAAGAAGGGCTGCTGTGCTGTTTTGCTGCCAGCAGGATTGCCACTTTGCTGCCTTGCTGCTCTGCTGCCATGCCATCTGAGAAGGAAGACTGGACCTGTACCCCTCATCCCAGACTGAAGAGACTCCATGGGTCAGCCAGCTGACTTCCTGTTTTGAGCTACAGGGACATAAACGCTCCAGAGGCTCCCTTTAACTGCTCAGCTGACCTGCTGTCTGTACCTGCAAATGGACCTCCCTGAGCCCTATTGACCTTTGCTGGAGTGAGTTTTTGACCCCCAAGAGGTGTTCCTTAGGTGCTGGTCTCTTAGTGTGGCCTCAGTTTACCAAAGAGAAGGAGAAATCCTGAAGCTTTGGGCTCTTTGCAAACATGAACAGGCCTGTTTGTCTCAAGATTTAGGTGAAACCAGACTCTGCGCCACCGCAACCCCCAACAAGGCTTGCCAGTGCAAGATCTGCTCTTCTTGCTACAGCATTGACAGCTCGTGGGGACCACCAACAGGATCTTCATGCTGCAGCGATAACCAACCGCAATGCCTCGCCTGCTCTTCTCTCTACATTAATGGCGATCCGCGACGCTCTCCCTGCTCCTCGCAAACTTCCACCACAAACAGAACTCCTCGTCCTGGACTTTGAACTATTTCAGTTGGACTAACCTGGTCCCAGTATCCAGCCTGTGCTCCATTATTGTCGGCCTGAACTTGTGACTTTCACCCTTTCTCGCACACCAGGTAATCGTGAGTGGCGCTTTGTGTTTTTAGGTGCTGTACTTTCCTGAAATCTTTAAAATTGCATACCTCCAGTTTCACGAATTGGATTTGTGTTGTTTTGGTGTCAATTTATTACATTTTGCTCTATTTTTTTAAAAATTGGTGTGGGATTGTTTTTGTGTCATATTCAAACTTTCCCATTTGAGGTGCTTCATAAATACTTTACACATTGCCTCTATGTTAAAACTGACTGCTTTTCTGCCAAGCTACCAAAGAGTTACACACAGGTTAATTCGGGGTTCGCTTGAGACTTCACTCTAACAGAAATTGTGGTTGCTACTTGAGTAGGGTTTTACGCCCCCTCTTAACAGTAACCCAATTTCTAACAGAGCCTGTAAGGAAATCCATCTTTTTGCATGATCACTCCCAAGGTTTTGGACTGACGCTGTTGGTTTACTGACTCTGGAAGTACACTGAGGCATGTTAACCTGACCTCAGAGCCAATGCTCTGATCCTCAAAAGTATATGTTTTATTGGTTTGTCATCAATTGGCATAGGTTAATTTACATATAAGTCCCTAGTAAATGGTACGGGGCGTGGCTTCGGCAGCCACGATGGCGGACATGAATCGCTGAGGCTCCCGTCTCGGGTGCCTATATCGCAGTTCTGAGAGCGGCGCCGGGACTGCTAGCCGGTAACAGATCCGGCTGAACCCATGCAGCTGGGGGTGCGGTGCCAGCGGAGACCCGCAAACGTCAGAGAGACCCATTCTATACGGAGCCGCGGCGCGGGGAGCCTCCTGCGCCGCGACATCTAAGATGGCGCCAGCGGCACAGTTAACGACCTGCTGACACGGGGACACAGCGGCGGGCGTTTGAGAGCCGCGCCTGCCCGCAGCGGAACCCAGACCCCTCGGACCTCGAAACACCCGGCGGAGGTGCAGGGGGGAGCCGGCTCCCTCACGCAAGTGGTCATCGCACGGGGATCGGGAGCAGATCTGGCCGTCTCCCCTCCCCCACCTCCTCTTCTCCCCCGCTGGCCGGCCCCAGGGGCCTACTGTGACTGCGACCAAGGAGGTAGAGTGGTGGCGCGGCGCATCGGCGAGGGCCTTGGACTTGCCCGGATGGGGGCGAGAGGCGCTGCCTGACCTTCACATGGCCGCCTGAGCGGCTCGACGACCCGCGGCGGGAGCTCCTGCCTTGTGGGGCGCTGCGGTGATGAGGCCCCCCCCTCCAGCGGAAGACGCAGCGGGGTGCCCCCAAGACGCTGCTGGTCCACGGAGCACAAGGTGCGTGGTGTGGGGGCAAAGGAGACCGTGGCCGGGGTTGGAGCCGCTGTGACCCCAAACTTCATTGCCAATCGGGCGCACCCCCTGTCTGACCTGAGTGGGGCCGCCTGTACGTGGCGTGGCATCGCTGTGTTCCCTCCACGGGCCCCCACGACCTACGAGGACGACAATTACAAGATGTATCCGTGACGTAACACGCACTGACCCGGCTGTATATCTGGCTCGGAGACGCCATAGCGAAGGGGTGATTCGCCGACCAAAACGCTCCTGTGAGGACTTTCCCCCGCCCCGCCTGACTCAGCGGACACTGCCCCGTGCCTGGACCTCTAGGCGAACAAGAATATCCAGCTCCTATCTGAGACTTTCCCCCCCCCCCCCCCTCCTGCTGAGGGACCACAATCGCGCTGGGTGGGCCCATCCCCGTCTCCTACACCCGATAAGGAGTACCACTCAGCCATGGGGAAACCAAGGTCCACGCAACAGTGTGCGGTGCCGGAGACCGCTCCGGAAAAGATGCCAAAAACTTCGACTTGGTCCCCCAATACCGTGCCCTCGTCGGATCTCTCCATCTCGGACAAACTAGATAAAGTCCTCGCAGCTATCGAAATCTTCTGGATCTCGATGGAGGAACGGCTCGGCACGTTGACGACGGAAGTTAATCTGCTCCGGGATGATCATCGCAAGCTGGCGGATCGGGTACGGGCGGAGGAACGGACAATGGAGGAAATGCAGCCCGCACTGAAAGAACAACAGTCGACAATCCAGGGCATCCTCACCCGCTTGACTGCAGTGGAGGAAAGGGCACAGGACTTGGAAGGCCGCTCGAGACGCTGCACTATTCGGGTGGTGGGGCTACCGGAGAGGATCGAAGGAACAGACCCCATAGACTATCTGGACACTTGGATCAAATCCTTTACCCCGGCAGCGGACCGCACCGCGTTTTTCTAGATCGAACGAGCCCACAGGGTGCCGGCCCGGAGGCCCAATCCCGGAGCGCACCCTCGACCACTGCTCGCTAAATTCCTGCACTTTTGAGATCGAGACACGGTGCTCCGAGCGGCACGTCAGGCGGCGCCACTCCGAATAGAGGACAAGCAGGTAATGATTTTCCCAGACTATGCTCGAGCGGTGCAACAGCAGCGATCCACTTTTCTGGACGTCAAGCGGAAATTGCGGGACAACAACATGCAGTATGCGTTACTCTATCCAGCTCGCCTCAAGGTCCTCTACAAGAGCTCTTCAGTCTTTTTCACGACTGCCTAGGCGGCGCACGAATGGGTGGAACAACACTGCACACGGACGCCTGATGCCCGCCCCATAAACGGCTCACCCTACAACACTTTCCGAGCAACAAAAAAGCGCCCCACGAAGCCTCGTCACACAGAAATGAAAGCAACCTCTGGCACCCATGACTCACCGGATCTGGAGCAGATTATGAAGGAGAGACGGGAAGCATTACAGGCGGTCATAGATCTCAGATCCACCCAGCGGACCGACTCCATTGATCGCCCTCCGCACATCTTCTCCTCAGAGGGTGAAAATGACAGTGATGACACCGCATCCGGGGTGGGCTCCGTAGTGCCCTCTGGGGTCACCCCTCAAACGGCAGAGGGACTGTTGGATGGGCAGGTGTCCCCCTCCTCACTATGATGCTCTCATGAACAATAGACTGCCTACTTTGTATCCTTACAAGTTATAGTCAATATGCACCCACTGTTGCAGATGTCGAGCTTGGCACATCCCTAGCGCTGCGCAATGATCCTCTTGCATGCCTGCTAGACACATAGGCGCTCAGCTTCAGGTCGCTACCCCCCAACACGTAGAACAGGTTCACTCCCCCGGCGTTACAGGGAGAAGTTTGGACACATCGTCTCTTGGATGATGAGTCCTTTGCATTGGGACTGTTTCCCGTACCCCAGCATACCGTTTATTTCCCAGTTCTTCCACACCCCACATGTCATGGCACCCTACACCCGCCCGACCAAATGCCCCAGAGGCCGGGATCACTGGTTCATAATTGGGCAGCGGCGCAGGGAACCCCCTAGGTCCCCATACACGACGTACTACCCATGGCACAGAGGACGAGTGTAACAGACGTTAACATCCTCACGATAAATGCACGCGGCCTTCACACTCCCCGCAAGCGCTATGCGATCTACGCCTATGCGAAGCGCCAAGCAGCATCCATACTCCTATTGCAAGAAACCCATTTTTGTGCAGCGGAGGTAAGCAGGGTGCAGGCGAAATGGCGGGGCCTTGTTTGCGCTACAACCTACTCATCATTTGCCCGCGGCGCGCTGATCTGGGTTCGACTGGGTACCCCGTTCCGGGAACTCCAGCGGGTGGTAGACGGGGAGGGTAGGTTTGTCCTGTTGGAGGGACTACTTGACGGACAGGCCGTCCTATTGGGAAGCATATATGCTCCGAATGTTGACCAGGATAAATTTTGGGACAGACTTACGAAAACCCTAGCCCAATTCACACATGTGCCCTGGATTCTCGGGGGAGACTACAATTGTATCCTGGATCCCGAATTAGATCGCTCCTGCCTCCCACTGCCACGCTCCCCTGCATACAGACAAATCGATAGATTTAAGGCATGGTTGGCACACTGGTCACTCATGGATGCGTGGCGATTACATTACCCTCATACGCGCATGTACTCCTTCTACTCTGCTCCTCACAATCTCCGGGTCCGGCTGGACCGGTTCTTATGCACGGCAGCGGTGCTCCCTCAGGTCCGTCACACGGATTACCTGGGTAGAGTTGTATCCGACCATGATGCACATGTGCTAAGTATTCAATGGAGACCCTCACACCCCCCCGTCCCCACATGGCGCCTCCCGCGCGATTGTCTGGCGGATCCGGTCTTCACCCACGAACAGGAGTGTAGTATCCGAGAATATTTTGCCCGAAACGCGGGGTCGGCATCCTCCACCCTGATCGCGTGGGACAGCTTTAAAGTCGTGGCCAGGGGAGATTGCATTCGACAGCGAGCCGGGGTGAAACGTACCCTGGAACAGGCCCTCGAGAAAGCTGAGATACGGCTTGCTAACGCCACAAAACTTACCGACCAATCGGTGGCAACGGTAACGCAGCTCGCCCATGCTAAATCGGAATATCAGGGAGCATGTACGGATATGCGGCGATACAACTTTCGGACATTTGCGACTCAGATGCACAAAGACCGCGACAAGACGGGCTCGCTGCTAGCGTGGCTAGCAAAACAAGACACGGAGGTACGACCCATCACGTCCATACGTACGCAACATGGCGTCTTGGTACACTCCCAGGACGAGATTCTGCAAGAATTCCGTCAATATTACTCGGAGGTCTATGACCGCCCCAGAGCATGGAATCAGGGGACGATCGATCGCTTCCTCGACTCTCTCCCTCTCCCGCGGATCTCTGCTGCAGAGAAAACGGACCTGGACACAGCCATCCATACCTCGGAGATCACACATGCCATACGTACATTGGCCCGAAACAAAGCCCCGGGCTTGGACGGGTTCCCGCTAGAATACTATGTCACCTTCGCTTCCCTACTGACCCCCCGTCTATCGACGGTACTGGACACGGCACTACGTGCAGGCGATTTACCCAGATCCATGAGAGAATCGGTAATTGTCACTTTCCCGAAGCCCAACCGCGACCCACAGCTGTTAGCTTCTTATCGACCTATAACGCTCCTTACAGCCGACTGCAAAATTCTAGGGAAAATATTGGCAGAAAGATACTCCCGGGTGGTGTGTCCACTATTACACGCTGACCAATGCGGATTCGAACCGGGCAGGAATACCTCCCAGAACATACGACGTCTGTTCCATATCCAGGACCAGATTGGTGACCGTTTCCCCAGAGCGGCGTGCCTGATCTTGGACCTCGAGAAGGCCTTCGACACACTGACGTGGCAGTACCTGTTCTCGGTTCTCCGGCGTGCTGGACTCGGCCCCAAGCTTGTAGCCTACACCCGCCTTCTATGCACTAAACTCACCTCCCGAATCCGCATTGGGCGTCGTATTTCTTCGGCATTCGCAATACACAGGGGTACCAGACAGGGCTGCCCCCTCTCACCCTTGTTATTCGTGCTAGCTGTGGAACCCCTGGCTATCCGTCTCCGGAGGGAGGGGCAGGACTGGGGCATACCACTCGCGGACACCACGCACTGTGTCTCACTGTATGCCGTAGGTCTCCTCCTGTATATACGGGACGTCACCGCGGACCTAACCTCCCTCGGGCTCACCTTGACCGAGTTCGCAGAAGCTTCCGGCTTGAAGGTGAACTGGGAGAAATCTGTGGTATATCCCCTACACCCCGACTCTTTCCCTCAGGAGGTGTGGATCGGGGATCAGAGACTAAACTGGATGGCGGAGGCCCCCCGTTATCTAGGGATTCGCCTATATCACTCACCCTCTG